>NC_133650.1:38827957-39132585 GCF_009905375.1 Apium graveolens
TTGAACTGCTCAAACAAAAGGAAAGGGCTTTCATTACACAAGAAAATGACTGGGCAGCAGATGGTCTAGATGAAGATGAAGATGTCAGCTATGTCAATCTAGCCCTAATGGCCAAGTCTGATAAAACAGAAACAAGTTCTTCAAGTAATCAGGTAATTACTACAAACCTTGCACATTTATCTAAAGCTGAGTGTAATGATGCTATAAATGACATATCTACTGAGTTATATCATTTGCGTGTTACACTTAAGTCTCTTACTAAAGAAAATGCTAAAATCAAAGAAAACAATTTGTTTTTGAGTGAGAGAAATAATGTGCTTGAGTCTCAGTTCATTGATTTTGAAAAGTTAATAAATGAGTGTAAGATTGCCAAGGAGGAATTAACTGAGTCCTTGAAGAAAGAAGAAATTTTGAAGAAGCAGCTCGAGCGTGAACAGGAGGTGATTAAGGCATGGAAAACATCTAGGGATGTCCATGCTTAAATCACCAAAGTTCAAGGAATTGAGTCTTTCTGTGATGCAGCCTGGAAAAAGAACAAAGAGAAATTAGAACCAAATTTGGTGGATGGAGTGCTAACAGATGTAAACTCGACGGATGATGAGGATCATCCGTCGGATAACAAAAAGGGTTATCCGTCAAATGATGAAAACCCTCATCCGTCGGCTGTAAGCAAGCCTATCAGTAAAGCCAAACTTGTTAAGCTGAATGAGAAGTATGGTTCTGTTTCCAAGAACTTAGTTTCAGGAGAATCGAGTCAGGTTAAGAAAGGGAAAAAGGCTAATGTTGGTCACATGACTGTCAAACAGTTAAGTGACAGACTCGAAAAGATTGAGGTAAAACAGAGACTAAAAAGAAAAACAATAGAAATGGTAAAGTAGGGATTAACAAACACAACAACTACACACTTGATAAATATGCTCCTAGAAAAATCTGTGTCAAGTGTGGTAGTGTAAATCATCTGTCTGTTAATTGCACATCTGTCATGCCTACTTCCATGTCTGTGCCACCTCACTTTCCCAACATGAATGCCATGCCTCCCATGCTTATGAATATTATGTCTACACAGAATATGAATGCACAGTTTTCTAACATGCCATTTGCACCTAATCCTTATTATGCTGCATTTAGTATGCCACAAATGCCATTTAGCATGCCTTACTGGAATAACATGTTTACTAATAGCATGCCATTCCCTGTTGATTATAATATGCATGATAATTCTGTTGCAATGAATGGTTTCAAAGGCCCAACTCAAATGACCAAGGATGAATCTGATATCCCCAAGTCAAATGAGATAAAGCCTAAGAAACAGAAAAAGAAAGCTAACAAGGCAGGACCCAAGGAAACTTGGGTACCAAAATCAACTTGATTTGATTTTGATGTGTGCAGGGAAACAGAAAGAATCTTTGGTACTTGGATAGTGGTTGTTCAAAACACATGACTGGTGATTTTACCCTGCTCACAGAGTTTAAGGAGAGAGTTGGCCCAAGTATTACTTTTGGAGATGACAGCAAGGGTTATACTGTGGGATATGGCTTAATTTCAAAGGACAATGTCATCATTGAGGAGGTTGCCTTAGTGGATGGTCTCAAACACAATCTGTTGAGTATCAGCCAGCTTTGTGATAAAGGCAACTCAGTAACCTTCAACTCAGAAACTTGTGTTGTGACTAATAAAAGAAGCAACAAAGTGGTTCTCACTGGTGTGAGAAAAGAAAATGTGTACCTAGCTGATTTTAACTCATCCAATGCAGAATCTGTTACTTGTCTTCTCAGTAAAGCAAGTTAAGATGAAAGTTGGCTATGGCACAAGAAGCTATCCCATTTAAATTTCAAGACCATGAATGAGCTAGTAAAGAAAGAACTGGTTAGAGGCATTCCTCTAGTGGAGTTTTCTAAGGATGGATTGTGTGATGCCTGCCAAAAAGGGAAGCAGACTAAAGCATCATTTAGGAAGAAACTTGATTCAACAATTGAAGAACCTTTGCAACTGCTACACATGGATTTGTTTGGACCAGTCAATGTGTTGTCTATCTCAAGGAAAAGCCTAGTAATTGTAGATGATTTCTCAAAGTTCTCTTGGACATATTTTCTAAAGTCTAAAGATGAGGTTAGTGAAATCATCATCAATCACTTAAGGCAAGTCAATAATCATCCTGATTTTAAGGTTAGAAGAATCAGGAGTGACAATGGAACTGAGTTCAAGAATTCTGTCATGAGAGCATTTTGTGAGGAAAATGGGATTCCGCATGAGTTTTCAGCAGCAAGAACTCCACAACAGAATGGAGTAGTGGAAAGGAAGAACAGATCACTCATTGAAGCTGCAAGGACAATGCTTGAAGAATCTAAACAGCCAACTCTAAATTTTCTTCATGTCTTTGGCTGTAAATGCTATATTCTGAGAGATCAAACTGATCAAAATGGGAAATTTGATGCTAAAGCAGATGAAGGAATTTTTGTTGGATATGCTATTGGTAAAGCATATAGAGTCTACAATTTAAGAACCAACATTGTTGTGGAATCAATACATGTTGTGTTTGATGATAAAAAGATTGAAGGATTGCAAGATGGAGATTACCATGAGAGCCTTAAATTTGATAATGTGGAGATGGTTAGTGATGACAGTGATGATGAAAGTGATCAAGAAACAGTATCTAAGGATAATGCAGAAAAGTCTACTACCAATGAAGCACAAAACTCAACATCTATCCAGTTGCATAATGCTTCATCCGTCGGGAGGCAATCTGTGTTATCTGTCGGGAGACAACCAGCTTCATCCGTCGGTACTCAAAATTCACCATATGTCGGGTTATCAAGAGAAGCTGGAAATCAAGATAGATCGCCTATAGAAAGTTCCCCTTTCTCAAATCAAAGATCCACAAACTCAGGGGGAGTTTCTAACAATCAAAACTCAATCACACATAAGATAATAATGAGGCCTCTTCATCTAGAGCTAATCTACCTCAACAAAGAAAATGGACAAAAGATCACCCCTTTGAGCTAATAATTGGTGATGTTTCTTCTAGAGTTCAAACTATAAAAACAACTCAAGAAGAATGTCTATACAACAGCTTTCTTTCCAAAGAAGAAGCAAAGAAGGTAGAAGAAGCTTTGTTGGATCCTGATTGGATTTTAGCTATGTAGGAGGAGCTAAACCAATTTGAAAGGAATAATGTATGGAAGCTGGTGCCCAAGCCTAAAGGAAAGAATCCAATAGACACCAAATGGGTATTCAGAAATAAGATGGATGAAAACGGCATAGTAGTCAGGAACAAAGCCAGATTGGTTGCTAAGGGCTATTGTCAACAAGAAGGAATATATTTTGATGAAACATTTGCTCCTGTTGCAAGACTTGAAGCCATCAGAATCTTCTTAGCCTATGCATCCCATGCCAATTTCAAGGTCTATCAAATGGATGTCAAAAGTGCCTTTCTAAATGGAGATTTGGAGGAGAATGTCTATGTCAGTCAACCTCCTGGTTTTGAAGATCCAGATTTTCCAGATCATGTCTATTATCTCTTGAAAGCACTTTATGGACTGAAGCAAGCACCTAGAGCCTGGTATGACACTTTATCAAAGTTCCTTTTGGAAAATCACTTCACAAGAGGTACTGTAGATAAAACTTTATTTTTCAGAAATGTTAATGGTTCTAGTATACTTGATCAAATTTATGTAGATGATATTATTTTTGGCTCTACAGATGAGAAACTTTGCAAAAAGTTTGCCAAATTGATGCAAAGTAAGTATGAAATGAGTATGAGGGAAGAACTAACTTACTTTCTTGGTTTACAAGTTAAGCAAGTTAGTGCTGGAATATTCATTAGTCAAACTAAATACATTTTTGATCTTTTAAAGAAGTTTGATCTAATGGATTGCACATCTGCAAAAACTCTCATGGCCACTGCAACTAAGCTTGAATTAAACACTACTGAAAAGTCTGTGGATATTTCAAGTTATAGGGGCATGGTTGGCTCACTTTTGTACTTAATAGCTAGTAGGCCAGATATAATGTTTGCTACATGTTTATGTGCTAGATTTCAGGCTGATCCTAGAGAATCTCACTTAATAGCTATTAAGAGAATTTTCAGATATCTCAAGGGAACACCAAAACTTGGCATTTGGTACCCTAGAGATTCTGGTTTCGATCTAACTGGTTATTCAGATGCAGATTATGCAGGTTGTAGAATTTATAGAAAAAGTACAATAGGAACCTCTCAATTTCTAGGAAACAAGCTTGTGTCCTGGTTCAGTAAAAAGCAAAATTCAGTTTCTACCTCTACCTCTACAGCTGAAGCTGAATATATTGTTGCCGGTAGTTGCTGTGCACAGATATTATGGATAAAAAATCAATTGCTAGACTATGGTTTGCAAGTTGAGAGGATTCCTATTTTCTATGATAACATAAGTGCAATTTCCATCACTAAAAATCTAGTACAACATTCAAGGACAAAGCACATAGATATCAAGTACCACTTCATAAGGGAACATGTAATGAATGGTACTGTGGAGCTACATTTTGTTCCAAGTGAGAAGCAGCTTGCATATATCTTTACCAAGCCACTGGATGAATACACCTTTTCAAGGTTGGTAAGTGAGTTAGGTATGCTTAATTATTCCTAAATCTATATGAGGTAATTTGCAAGTTGAAATGCAGCCATAAATTTAATTGATTTCTCAGTCTTGGATGAAATTTTGGCTAAGTCAAAATTTACATCTCGACGGATGATCCTTATCCATCGAGTTTGATCATCTGTCGGTATACTATTTGCTAATAAAAATCAATTATTTTTTTGGAATATTTTATGACTCGACGGATAACTGTTTATCCTCATCCGTCGAATTGTCTTAATCTTAGCCATTAATTCCCTGTACATTATCCATCGAGTATACTTACAGTTTGTAAGCATAACACGACGGATAATGGGTGGAATTTTTACAAATTGTTTTTAAACGGCTATTTTAGGCAATTTCTATTGGTTACATTATTTTACTTTATTATTTTTAATAGTTATTTTTGAGATAGTATAAAAGCGTATTTCATTTTAATTGCTTTTCTTTTATCATTCTCAATTCAACTGCTCTGATTTCCTTTTCTCTCAAAGCACTTGCTCTCTTTCTCTTCAAGCTCTTATTCTCTAACAATGGCACCTGTTGTAAAGATTATGTCTCAAACTGGGTTCATTTATGAGAAGAACAATTTCACCGCACTAGTGAACAAGGGTATTCAGCTATCTGGTGACTATCACAAGATGATAGACTTTGTAAAGAATTGCAAGCTCAATTATGTCATGCGGGAATCACCCACAATCTTCTGTGAAGTTGTTGAAGATATGTGGACCACTGCTACCTACAACTCAACAGATAAGGCAATCACACTCGTCATTAAAGGTAAAGAGTTCTGTATTAATAGTGATGTTATAAAAGCATGTTTCAAGATTCTTGATAACACTGTGACCTCACCACACACTGACACTGATATAATCAATATGCTTAATTCCATGAACTATGCTCTTTCTACTTCTAAGTTAAGTGACATTAGGAGAATGGGTCTTAGAAAAGAATGGAGTTTTATGTGTGATGTTATGACAAAGGTCTTTTCAGGTAAAGTCGGTAATTTTGATTCAGTCAATATCTCAATGCTTAACATGCTCTAAATGCTAGTTACAGATAAATTCTATAATTTCAGTGACCTTGTCTTGTTTGAGTTAGGCTTTAAATTAGGAGAGTTAAATAAAAGAGGTAAAAATGTGTATTATGCTAGATTCTTTATGATGTTAGCTAACCACCTATGTGAAGAGATTGTGCTTGAGAACCCTAACAACAAACTAGATTGTTGGGTTCAAGAGAGAAGGCTCATTGCAGATTTGAACAGGGCCAATCATCACAAGAATGTGCCATTGTTCTATTTTCCTGTAATGCAAGCACCTCAGGTAAGAGAGGTAAGTTCATCTATCCCTACCACTATTCCAACCTCACTAATTTCTTTGAGTTCCAGTGTGGCTATGGCAACTGTGTCAATGACCAAACAGTTGCCTACCCAAGCTACCAAAACTGCAAAAATTTTCAAACCCAAATCAAAGAAAGCCCCCTCTGGTATCTCCCAAAAGATGCCAGTTAAAAAATCCACTAAAACCAAAGAGGGGAGTGTGAAGGAGGGCAAGATAGATGAGGGAAGGGTTGAACATAAAAGAAACCCCAAGAATAAGGTTGGAGAGTTGAGTGGATCCCAGCCAGCCACACTGCAGTTTCCCAACAAACTGCAGTGCTTAAAAAGGATAAAAGCTCATTTCTAGCTACATCCTCCCAAAATGATGTTGTTATTGAACAAAGCTCTCAACCAAGAGCACATGCCAAGAGGGTTAGGGACACAAGCTCACCCCAAACTTATGCCAGAAAGAAGAAATCTAAAACTCTTGGGGATGTACAGGGTACACACACTGTGCAAACTGGTGCTAAAGACACAGTCACTGCACCTTCACAAATTCAGTTTGATGTGGCTCCAATAAATGTGGAGTCACAACCAAAATCTCTAGTCATAGAAGCACCTCAAACACCAAACTCACCAACAAATTCTCTGGATGTGGATATGATAAACACATCAATTCCTGATTCCCCTTCTTTAACTCTGTTGGGGAAGCCAAAATCTAGTGCAAGTGAGCATCATCTTTTAGATGATTTGTTGGCTCACTTGCCAATTCTTTCAGGAACTGTTGTATCATCTGTGCCCAAAATATCTTCCATCAGCACAGAGTCAACAATAGTTTCTATTCCCAGTTCATTCATTTCTACTCTCTCAACGGATATTGCTCATCCATCGAGTAGTGATTGTATCCCGACGGATAAGCTTAACAACAGTTATCCGTCGGATAGCAAAACCACTCACTCGATGGATATCACTCATCCATCGAGTATCTCTGCACAACTTCAAACTTCATTTATTTCAAGTGCAGAAAATTTAGTGGTTGTACAGTCACTCTTAGGATTGAGAGAGAAGAGTGTTTTGAGTGAGAGTCTGGGTTGCTCCTTGGAAAAAGGAGAGGAAATGAGTGAAACTATGCAATCCATTTCTTCAGGATTGGCAAAAGAAAGTGAAAAGAGTCCCACCTTAGTAGGTGAAGGTGAGGGTGTGAGGGTGGGGAGCCGGGGTGAGACCCTGATGCAACAAAAGAGAGAAAACAAGAGAAATGCAGGTACTGGAGCTATAAGGATGGATGTCATTTCTAGTGAGTCAATGAATGTCCAGGATGCAGACAGAGAGGGACTATCTCAGCATCCTAAAGCTGTTATAGATTCCACCTCCCTTGATGCTGAGGCATTTACTCACCCTATTCTAGCTTATCAACTTCTAGCTGAACAGGGCAATAACAATGCAGAAAGGATGCTAAATTTGGTACATACCACACAGTCTATGATGAGAGCTAAGGATGCTATCTCATCTTTGCCTTCTATAGCTGGTGATGTGGACTATGAGACTGGTGGATCAACTGATTTCTTTGGTGATGGCAGTGGGGATAGTGAAGATGAGGCAATGGACATAGGGGGAGAAGTAGGTTCAAGTTCAAGATTAGGTATGCCATCATGGGCATTCTCAAAGCACTGTGATAAGCACTACTTCAAGACAAACCTGATCCAGCTAATCAATCAGACAAATACTGCTCTTCAAACCACTACTAATGCCAGCACCAAGAAGCTCCTTCAGGCACATCTAGCCTCCCTGTAACTTCAACAAATCCAAGGCTTCCAACATGCTAGGGATGTAAACACCATGAAGAATGATATTGAGGAGATGAAGAAGGCCATTTCAGACAAGAAGGATTCTAAACTTCCAAAAGCTACAATGCTTGACATCAAGAGGCAATTAAGAAAAAATTCTGATCTGTCAACCAAGATAGATGCCTTGGACACAAGAATGTCATCCATGGAAGCATCTTTAACATCCATTCATCTTCATCAAGCTCAACAGACAAATTTACTTCAAAAATTGGTGGCTGCTCAAATCCCCTCCTCCAATCAACTTGATGATAACAAAAAGGGGGAGAAAGGACCAAGTGAGGGGGAGAGACTTCAGATTCAGATCAGTAAAGTAATTGTGCCTTCAATTATTATTTCAAAGCCACCAGTTATAGACAGTATAGATCTGATCAATGCAGCAGCAGCCAACATAAGAGCAGCTGATAAGGAGAAGTTGAGTTTAGTCAACTGGGAGAAGATTTATGAGGAAATACAAAAGAAGTTTGAACTTGTCAAGGAGCCAGTTAAGTCAGCCATCCATCACTCTCAAGTCAAGCAAATTAGTGTGAATGAGATGAGCATGAACTATTTGGAAAGAGGATAACCATCCTATATCAAATCTCCAAAGGCTGAAACAATTCTGAAACCAAGGGTAAACTACTCAAAATCATCATTGAAGAACCCTTTGGATACTGTGTATGAGACACCCAAGCTGATTCAGCTTCTAAAAGAAGAATTGCTAAAATTTTCAGGAATGGGAAAGAAATTTGTGTGGTGGCTGGACATCCTCAATTTGCTCAAGCAAAGAGAGAAGAAAAGGCTAGATTGAAGCAGGAAAAGAAGCAAGCTGCTCTGGATGCTAAAAAGACTAAACAAAAGAAAGAGCAAATTATTATCTTGGCCAAGCTACATGCTGTAAATTCATCGCAACAAATCCTTTCTCAGCCATCTGAAGTTATTGAATCAAAGAAGCAAGTTGAACAACAGAAGAAATCTCCAAGAATCAAGGAATTGGCTAAAAGAACTAAAAGGAAACTGGACATTGCTGATAAAGAATTAGAAAATCAATTTCCCAAGGAATCCACTCCAACTACAACTCAAGCATCAAAACCCTCTGTGGTATTTGAAGATATCAAGGTGGTGGACCCTTGTAGGAACATCCATGGTGAACCTATTGTGCCTAAGGATGAACCAGTAGAATGGGAGAACATACCAATTCCTGAATTCTATTTGCAAATCCTTAACAAGTCAAAGAGAACGAAGTCAAGAGCAGTCAAGAAAGTGAAGCTGTCACCTCTCAAATCCAAATCTCTATTCAAAGCTCAATCTAAAGTCAGTAAGGGATATTACATGTACTTGTGTGACATCAAAAAATTTTCTGATCTAAACCTCTATCTAGATGAACTAGATGAAGTGAGAGGAATTGATGCATACAGAAACCTACCTGAAAGGTTAGTGTTCAAGTATAAATGAGGAAAGGAGATTCGGTAGCCACTTCACTTGATCCTTCAAGAAAGCCAAGCTGTACTGATTAAAGTTTATTCATCCTTTAAGAAGAACTTTGGGTTCAATATTACTGCAAGAAGATTGGTACTGAAGAAGATTGAAGAACTAAAGAGTGTTGGAGCTAAAGATGCACTCCCAAAGACTCTAATTATCCCCTACACAGGGAGAAGAGTGCATCTAAGGCCCTACTGGCAGATGGAGTTCATGGATGACAAAGGAGTGAAAAGATTTTTCAGATTAAAAGACCAATTGAGCATCTCCAGCAATGGGACTCTTTTGGAAATGCAAGGAAAGTTAAATCTCTCAGAATCTGATGAATTGGAATTCCACACGCAGCTCTAAAATCAGATTGAGGAAAACAACAGAAAGCTTGGAAAAAGATCCAGACCTTCAAGGAACTAGATAAATCTGCTCAGGCTAAAGGAGCATCTTGAAAATGAATGTGAGCAACACTTTGTACATTTTGTTAACTGAAGCACTTTTCAGTAATATCTACTTTCTTTTAAAGTTGTATTTTTAAGATGTTTTGTTATCATCAAGTGTCTCTTAATTTATGGCTACAATTCCAGTAGACATAAATTGGGGGAGATTGTTGTGTATATATTGTGTACTTGATGATTTCATGAACAAAACATCTTGGTAGATTTTACTTAGTGAAATTATCTAGCACTCGACGGATAAGGTTCATAGTCCCGACGGATGACTCAATATAGTCCCGACGGATGATGACTTATTATCCATCGAGTGAGTAGCTTATGTAATAATAAGTCTGTAGCATATTTCTGCATACACATTGTTTAGAATCTGTAGTAGTACTTAAGTCATGTTGACTTTAGTTAGATATGCGGAATAGGTTGATTAATTGTACATAGATTATGTCTTGTAATTCTGCATAAGTGAAATAAAGTCAAGTGCCTGATTGCTACCCGACGGATAAACTACAATGAATTCGACGGATGATCAACAACTCGACGGATGATCAATAACTCGACGGATGATCAATAACCCGACGGATAAAGAATTCAAATATCTGTTGACAGTGACAACACAGTCACATGCGTCGAGTGGATGCAAATGGAATGTGGTAGCCTATTCAACTGGGTTTTCGAGAATAAAGAAGCATTGCCATTTCCATGCTATTATGAAGATATTCAAAGATGCTGGAATAGAGTAATGAAGTAGCATTGTAATAGACTAGATAGTTTTGTTTTATTATCCTGTCTTATTACTTTGTAATCTTGGTGATATATAAATTAAGAAGTAACAACTAAGGAACTATCTAATCTGAGAAACAAGCAGAGAAACATTTGTAAGCAGAATCCTTAGTATTTCTCTGTATTCTTAGTTGTTCAATTGTTGTAAGCAGCTGTGAGCATTTTACATACAGGGTTCTCTCGATATATATTATATCTCTGGTGGAATCATTCAAATCCACCAGAAAGTTTTTAAATACTCCAGTTTTTAATTACTTGTGTTTTGATTAATTTAAGTAACTATTCCGCATTGTGCTAATCAATTCACACTTATATATATATTCGAGTGAGAACATTTTTATTTCAAGAAAAAGTTTCAAGAATTCCATTTAACCCCCCTTCTATAATTCTTGTTATATTGTTAAGGGACTAACATATCAATCATCAAATAATTCACCAAAAATTCACATAATAATCACATAATAAATTTTTATTGAGAAGATAATTACGTAGTATTTCCCGGACGTTACATCCTCCCCTTTAAAAGGATTATGTCCTCAGAATCATGCTAAGGAATATACCATGATATTTTTCAAGTATCTCTCTTGAAATTTCTCAGGTTTCATCACTTTAATCACAACTCAACGGTCTCTTACCAGCATCAAATCTATCAGTTACTCACGTAACCTGACTCAAATCTTAATTTCATACATATGGAGCTAAATTTCTCTTCCTAGTCATATACATTTAAACATCTTATGAACTTGTTATGCCTGTAACAACAAGGTCAACTCATTCGCAATCACTCTATCTATCTCATTATCTCAAAGGACTAACTTAATTTATACTAATCTGCTTCTCTTTCTAATTCTAATAATTTGTGTTCATGAACTTCCCCAATTTCACTGATTGTTCTACTTTTCTTTTCAGGCCTCTTTTTATTCGATCAGCCTCATCCACGATCATTTTCAATCGTATTCGAGAATCTTTATTCGATCTCTTGTACTTTCTATCCGTCTGCGCCCGATATACTGAGCTCATGATGTCTGATGCTTCGAAATGTTCTAAATCGATTCAAAAACTAAAATTTAAAGGAAAATCTCGACAATTGCATTTAACTCACCACTTTGTAGTATATTTCATTTTCTTTTCAATCACTATCAAGTAAATTCATCGAGCGATAATCTTTCACTCTCTGAAAGAAAATATTAATTTGGAATGGAATGAATCATAACTTTATTCAAAACCGAATTCCTGGTAATAATACTCATTTTATTGTCATATAAAATTAGATATTAATATGAACTTTGATGCTCACAACATTCCATACTGAAGTCAACATCAATCATCTATATTAATACCACCTTTGATATCTAACAACAAAGTAAGTATAAACCAAAAACTGAGTCAAAGCTTAATCTTCAATTCCTAATTTTTCATATTCCTTTACTCATTTCCCAGTAATCCTAATGATATTCACCCTTTCTTTTCTACTTAAGACATCTGTCATTAAATGGGCCTTTCTTATGTGATAGCTAACCAAACAACCGTAGCTTATAATCAATTATAACCAGACTTCCTACTTTTGAAGCTTAGAATGCAATTACTATTTTTCAACCTTTGCATACGCATCTTCAGGTGTCGAACTTGGTCTTCCTTAGTCCTCGAATGGGCAATGATGTTACCAATAAATACAATTACACTATCCAAATACTTCTTACACGTTATAGTCATTCAATCTTCAGACTTACAACTTCTGATGATCGATGCGTAGCTTCATACCTCCATTCTCTTTTTCCCCTGACTATTTTTATGTATAGCGCGAACCACTTCTTATTTTATTATTCCTTCATTCTACACTTCTGAAGTTTCCTTAATTCATTACTTCATCCCTACTGGGTCATACGATATAGGGCTATTGACACCAGCTCAATCTCTGTACAATAACCGATGAGAAATTGTTACTTCATTCCCTGAGGTAACCTTGATAAATCATTTGTTCGAACCTTCGGGACTTCACTTTAATTCTAAAGAATTCCGATATGAGATTCATTGTATCGTTCTTCTCTAACACTTTGCCATGAATACTGTTGTTTAATCTTCCCTACTTACGCGCATTCTTTGAATGAAATTCCTATTTTCAATTATCGGCATTTCACTTCATCCTCATATCCGTTCTGACACAACCTACGTTTACAACTTGCATATATCCCGGATTATTTTATAAAATTCCTTTATCATCCTTTTGATTCCACTTCTTTTCTTAATTAGTTCTCTATTCTCGTTATTCATTATCTCTTTCAAACATAAGAAATCTCTTTTTCTTGATAATACTAATCTATTCATTATTCGATAAACCCTTTCTGGAGTTAACACTGGAATGAAGGGTTTTATGTATTTATAATATTTAATTTTTTTACAAACATAATTATCAAAATTCATCGGTAGCTATTTTCTTGGCCTCTCTTAAGCCACCATTGATTGCATATTTGGCTTTTCCCCAATTGATTAACATTCATTTTTCTTGAGTTCACATGCGGACTTCGTTAGTCTTTGACTTACATCGAATACTTGGATTTATGAGCTTTCCTCTATTTTTGAGCAACTTCTATTCAATCGTCATTCGACATGAGTATACATTCAAGTCCTTCCCGGAATGTCATTACATATGATAAAATCTCTTTATTTTGTCTTACACCTTCAGTTCTTGAAAACGCTCTTCTTGTTTATTGCAAAGGCCTATTTATCTAGATAAAACTTCACACATGTCTGCAGTAACATCACGCTAATTCTACTAAACTTTCAATTTCTGCTAATATCATTACTTCCTCCAAACTGCTAATCGCTTTGATTTCGGTTCTGAAAATCATGTCATAATTTGACTTAATCTAATTAGGATCGATTTCCGTTTAACTGACCATTAGTTGGTAAAGTTGATCAATTACCTCTTTTAATTGATCAATTAAACCAAGTGATGACTAGCTAAATGAAATCAGAGACCAATTATATAAAGTCGGTTTGGTTATAACAACTTTCTCAAGTACCGAGATCGCAATCTCTTGGAGTACAACTGGGAATGAGAATATACTTATTTATTCTTAAAAGTAGGGTAATTTCTGAAAGTTTGGGCAGCACTTCCCCTATGCCATCAACTACCAGTCGGGCTCAAGCCGACATCATCAATCAACTAAATCGTCCGCAATCATATCCATCCACTTTCATCAACCAAATTCATCGATTCACTATAATTCAAACTATATCATTCTGACCAGCATATGTATGATTAACTGGCATAACATATATCTTTTTGAAATGGGACTAAGGTCTTAAACCAACAATGATTAATATAACCATACTTTTCTCAGTTCCTTCAGAATATTACAAAATTATCACGAGTATTTTAACTTATTTCTTGTCATTACTAATTGTGTACAGTTACTTTTAAGAATCATACCGCGTCCTTCAACTAATCACATCAATCCTTTATTGTTGACGATACACACTTAATTCCGTCAACTAATCTATTTATATTATGATAACCACGCATGGTTTTCCTTATTATCGTCACCATCTGGTGGAAACTCAATTGTTGTATCATTATTTCTTAAAAGGTTTCACATTCGAATCATCATTACCTCATCTCCACTTATGTTTCCGCATCGAACTTTCGTCATTGGTCTAGTTATGGGTATCAAATTCACCATAACTTATTTACTCAAATTGGAGAACCTCACAGTTTCCTAAAGAACACGTTCGAAATTTGGTTGCAATTAAGATTCCTTATATCTTGAATCTTCACGACAAATATCTTCCCGCGACGAAAGGATGCTTCACGTATTAACCGCCTGTCTTAGTCAGTATTCAGAATTTCCTTGATCTTCGATTGTCGTCCCGAAACTCGTTCGCTTTGTCCGATGTGTTAGATATATTTGATAATGTCATGTGTAATATAATTCGTGTTTAGTTTTCAGATCTTACATTACTGGACAAATCAATACTTAACTGGAAATCAACACTTATACTGAACACAGAACTTAAGATATCAGAACTTAAGTTATCAGAACTTAAGGTTCAGAAGATATTTATCAGGAGATAATATCAGGACTTAAGATGACTTTCAGATAAGGCAGACAGCTGATTGAAAGGAAAGAAGATCGAGACTAAGACAGAAAAAATTGTGCATGAAGAAGGAATTCTATGAAGAATAGAATACTTGGAAGAAAAGATAACTAGTTGATATATTTTAGGAAGCAGAATTATATTCCATATCGATTAGAAGATTATCTTGTAACTGTGTAGTATATAAACACAAGCATAGAGTTTACACTATAAGTGTTACGATTATCGAAGTTATTATTCTTTGTAACTCAAGCAGCTCTCGTGATAATTTATTCATCACTGAGAGAGAACAGTTCCTTATTATAACAGAGTTTATTGTGTTAAATAAAATCTGTTTTCTGTTACTTAAGTTCTTATATTCGATTTGATTGTGCTAAACACTGTATTCAACCCCCTTCTACAGTGTGTGTGACCTAACAAGTGGTATCAGAGCCTTCTGTTAACACACAAAAAGTTTAAGATCCAAAATCAATCATGTCTGAAGAAGAAACTCCAACCAAGCCCACCAAAACTGAAGAACCTCCAAAAACTGTAACTCATAGTCGATATGAGACTATAAGAGTTCCCATGTTGAAACCTTTTGAGTATTCCAATAGAAAGTGAAGATGGCTATGTTTCTGGAAGCTACAGATCCAGAATATCTCGACAGGATTTATGAAGGACCACATATGCCAACAAAACTCTCTGTGGAAGTTGCAGGACAGCCAGCAAAGTCTGTACCAAAGGAGAAAAGTGATTACACTGCTGAAGATATCTCATCGATTGCAAACGATGCAAAGGTAAGACACTTGCTGCATAGTGCCATTGATAATGTCATGTCAAATAGGGTAATTAACTGCAAGACTGCAAAAGAGATATGGGATGCTTTGGAAACAAGGTGTCAGGGAACTGATTCAATCAAGAAGTACAGGAAGACAATACTCACTCAAGAGTATGAGCACTTTGACTCAAAGCCTAATGAGTCATTGACTGATTTATATGACAGATTTGTCAAACTCTTGAATGATTTGTCACTAGTTGACAATGAGTATAATGAAGATTCAAATCTTAAGTTCCTGTTAGCTCTTCCTGAAAGATGGGATTTGAAGGCCACAATAATAAGAGACAAATATAATCTTGTTGAAACAACTCTTGACGAAATTTATGGGATGCTCAAGACTCATGAACTTGAGATGGAACAAAGAAGCAAGAGGAATGGAAGAAAGTCAAGAACAGTTGCCTTTGTGGCTGAAGAGGAAAGTCCCAAAGCAGTTGCCTCAAGAAAAGGCAAGGAAAAAGCTCTCATCACAAAGTCTGATACTGAGTCATCAAGTTCTGATAGTGATGATGACTCAAAAACTGAAAGTATACCTGAGATGGACCATGATGAGGAGATGGTGAAGCTGTGTGCTCTTATGGTGAAAGGGATCAAAAATATTGCTTAAAGAAAATTCAGGAGAGGAAAGAAGTTTTCCAGGAAAGGTGCAAGTTCTGAAAAGAAAGGTTTCAGAAAATCTGAAGGCAAAGGAGGAAAGTCTGACAAAGGAGATTACTCAAATGTTAAATGCTACAACTGTGGTGAGAAAGGCCACATATCTCCAGATTGTAAAAAAGGGAAAAGTGACAAAGGAAAGGCTCTTGTCACAAAGAAGAAAAGCTGGTCAGATTCTTCAGATTCTGAGGATGAGGAAAACTATGCCTTGATGGTAAATGCTGATAGCAGTTCTGACACTGCTGACTTAAAGGTACCTCAAACTACTTATGCCTTTCATACTGATGATATTACTGAGTTGAGAAGATATCTTAAAACCATGTTCATTAGTTATAAAGATCAAACTTTAACATGTGAAAGATTAACTTCTGAAAATCTTGCTTATAAAAAGAGGAATGATTATTTAGAAAAAGAGTTAGTCATGTTCCATCAAACTCAGAAAGATAGAGATGATGCCTTTTATGTTAGGGATGAAGTGTTAAAAATGAATGAATCTCTAAAAACTAAGTTAGAAAAGGAAAGAGAGATTATCAAGACTTGGACTAACTCTGGGAAAGAAGGAATTTTCTGCTCGTGGAACTCCACAACAAAATGGAGTTGTTGAAAGAAAGAATAGAACTCTTACTGAAGTTGCACGAACTATGCTTGATGAAGCAAAGTTGCCAACCTACTTCTGGGCTGAAGCTGTGCAGACTGCTTGTTTTACTCAGAATGTAACACTAACAAGCATGGAAAAATACCATACGAGATGGTGAAGAAATAGAAGCCAAATCTGAAGTATTTTCATGTATTTGGATGCGAGTGTTTTGTTCTTAAGACTCATCCCGAACATCTATCCAAATTTGATCTAAAAGCTGATGAAGGAATTTTTGTTGGATATCCACTTTTTATAAAAGCCTTCAGAGTCTACAATTTAAGAACAAGGGTTGTCATGGAATCTATCAATATCTTTTTTGATGATAAGAAGATTCCTGGACTTGAATATTTCAATGATCATGATCAGCTGAGATTCGAGAATAAAGTTTAAAATTCTGATTCTGTAAATCCTGATGCTGCAAACTCTGATGGATTAAACTCTGATGTTATTGAAACTGTGGTGACTATGCCTAAGGAAAATGCACCTGTGCAGGGGAATCATACTAAGATCCAACCACATCTCAAGAAGCATCAGAACCTACAACAGGCTCTTCAAGTTCTGATGGGCCAAGTTGTGATAATTCTGGAAACTCATGTTCTGATATTTCTGGAAACTCAAAAACTGAAGGATCCAACTAAGAGAGCATAATTTCAGAGGGAGTATCAGAAAATGTTGATGAAGACAGCATGGTTCATGGGGGAGCATCCAGTTCTAGAGAAAACCTTCCATCTGCAAGGAAGTGGACGAAAGCACATACACCTGACTTAATTACTGGAAATCCTGATGCAGGTGTCAGAACTAGAACAACTACATCAAATGAATGTCTTTATCATTCTTTTCTCTCTCAGAATGAACCAAAGAAAGTGGAAGAAGCTCTTCAAGATACTGATTGGGTGCAAGCAATGCAGGAAGAGTTAAATGAATTTGAAAGAAATAAAGTCTGGACCCTAGTGCCAAGACCAATGAACAGATCAGTTGTTGGTACAAAGTGGGTGTTCAGAAACAAAATTGATAGTGATGGCATAATTACAAGGAACAAAGCAAGGCTGGTTGTAAAAGGTTACTCTCAACATGAGGGAATTGATTATGATGAAACATTTGCACCATTTGTTAGATTGGAAGCCATAAGGATATTTTTGGTTTATGCTGCTCACAAGAAGTTTAGAGTCTTTCAAATGGATGTGAAAAGTGCTTTTCTTAATGGAGAATTGGAAGAGGAAGTATATGTTGAACAACCTTCAGGCTTTGTAGATCACAAATTTGCCAATCATGTCTACGGGCTTGATAAAGCACTTTATGGCCTTAAGCAAGCTCCAAGAGCATGGTATGAGACTTTAGCTCAGTTTCTTCTGGAAAGTGGATTTAACAAAGGAACTATTGACAAAACACTGTTCTACCTCAACCATGGAAAGGACTTACTTTTGGTGCAAATATATGTTGATGATATCATTTTTGGTTCTACAAATGACAGACTTTGAAAGAAGTTTACCAAACTGATGCAGTCAATCTATCAAATGAGTATGATGGGAGAACTTAACTATTTTCTGGGCCTTCAAGTCAAGCAGAATGAAGAAGGAACTTTTATTTTTCAATCAAAGTATACCAGAAATTTGTTGAAGAAATTTGGAATGCAGGATTGTTCAAGTGCATCCACTCCTATGGCCACTGCAACTAAGTTGGATAAGGATACTGGTAAATCAGTAGATAGTACTGATTACAGAGGTATGATTGGCTCACTACTCTATCTAACTACAAGTAAACCTGATATCATGTATGCTACCTGTCTTTGTGCAAGATTTCAAGCAGATCCAAGAGAACCTCACTTAACAGCTGTGAAAAGAATTTTCAAGTACCTTAAGGGTACAGCTGATCTGGGATTGCGGTATCCTAGAGAATCAGACTTTAACCAAATAGGTTACTCAGATGCAGATTTTGCAGGATGTAAAATTGACAGGAAAAGCATAAGTGGAAGCTGCTAACTTCTTGGAGGCAGATTGGTTTCTTTGTTTAGCAAGAAACGGAAGTCAATTTCCACATCAACTGCAGAAGCAGAATACATTGCTGCAGGAAGCTGTTATGCACAGATTCTTTGGATGAAGAATCAGTTACTGGATTATGGGTTAGAATTTTCTAAAATCCCTATTTACTGTGATAATCAAAGTTCAATTGCTATGACAGGTAATCCAGTTCAGCACTCAATGACAAAGCACATCAGCATTAGGTATCATTTCATAAGGGAACATGTGGATGAAGGTACAGTGGAATTGCATTTTGTTCCCACAGATCAACAACTAGCAGATATCTTCAAAAATCCACTGTGTGAAGCTACTTTTACAAGATTGGTAAATGAACTTGGAATGGTTTCAGGTTCTTTCTCTAAATCTGCTTAGTTTATGTTCTGATACATCAAACTTTATGATCAGTATTTACAGATATTACTATCTTTGTGTATTCCGTGCTTAAATTGAAAATTGCTTAAGTGCTGATTGTTGTCTGATGTAAATTTCTAAACTCTGATAGTGATATGAATATTTCTGTGACTATTCAATCCAATGAGGATAACTGTGCTAGATGCTGACTAGTAGTCTTTAATATACTAAAGATCCCATGTTTGAAGTAATTGTTTATGTGGAAATCTTTTAACACAAGCAAATTCTGATATTGAGCTTAGTTAAGTTTACTTTGTGTATCTAATTACTAAGTCAAAAACTAGAATATAGCTTCTTATCTGTTAAGTTCTGATGTTAGTAAATCTGGTGAATGTACTAAGTGCTGATAAGCCTCACTTATCAAAAGAAAAAGACAAGAAAAAAAATAAAAAATCAGGTACTCCTTTGAGATCTAGAGTAAAAATGTGGAAGGGAAGACCCAAGTGCATTGCTGGTATTAAGTAATATGCATTAGGAAAGAAAAATAAAATTTTCTTGGTGACTTTTCACACTCTATGATTACTGGAGAAATACTCTGATAACAACATACATTCTAATAAGCAGTCGTGACTCACTTACACTGAGAAGCCACTGTAAAATAGAATTTCAAAAGATGCATAAAATGAGCACAAAACAGTTGAGGTGGACTCATGCATGAACTCATTCTAAAGTAGACTTCAGAATAATGACAGATTTTAAGTAAAGTTTTTAGTTATGCCTTATTTCTAAGATGTACTGAAGTGAATTAGACTTTACTCTTTGTCTGAAATTTAGCTTAATGCACACACTTACACTCCATATGAATGATGAAAATTACTGTGGTGATAAATGTTGTTTTAGATGAACAGTTTATGTGTCAGGTTGCATAAATTCTGAGGACAAGTTCTGATGGAAGTTCTGATGATTAAGTTCTAATGAAACCATATCAGTATTTGTGTGAAGAATTACAGGAATACACATTCACTTTTCGAGTTAAGGAGCCATATTCTGATGACTTTTAAATCCCGATAATAATCAAGTTTTGATGCTGTCGTGACAGTATTTATTTACTTGGTTTGTTTTTGGTCATTACTTGAACGATAATATTTTTACAGAATATTGGTTAATGTGAGATAAAATAGTCATAATCATTATGGGTTAATGGTTAGCGTGTATGTGTTGAAAAACTGCATGCGCACAATAAATATTATCATATCCCGTGCCCATTAACTCTGGCTTTAGATCTTTCACTGACTGTTATTATTACACATCAGTCTAGGGAGTCGAGGGGTCATTATTTTTTACTTGAAAAATTTAACAGGTTCTCACGTCCCTTGGTATTCCATTGGCTATTTAAACCAACCATTCATTCCAGCCAAAATATCTTTCATTTTCTCACAAACGCACACTTTTTTTATTCATACCAACAAAAATGGTCCATTTCAACATGTTCCTGAACTATGAAACCTTTAACATCGAGTTGAGTTGTTATGAATGGCAACAGGAGTGGCATGTCACCGCCATTCCTGACGAACTTTGGAACTCACTTCCACAAGAGGTTCACACATGACTCTTATTCTTATCAATGAAGTATCATATCCATCTTGATAGGCTGGAAGAGGAAAGGAGAGAAGCTGTCCATCAGCAAGAACGGATCATCCATCTTGCAGTGCTCTTCGTCAGCAACAGAAGGAATTAGTCGTCAGGCTTCTTAGCTTAGGACTAAGGTTGTTGATGTTAGGAATCGTAGAATAGGACTATCTTGTAATTTTTGCATGTAATTGATAAATTTCATCGAATGTAATCATTTGATATATTAATAAAATTTTCTTTCAATGGCAAGATTTGTTCTTGGTTTCTCAAATTATGTGACTGTGCTTGTTGAATTACAATTTATTAATCTTTACTTCATCGACTTTTAACTTTATTTTGTGATGAATGTTTTGATTAAATTTGTTAGTCCCTTAACAATATAACAAGAATTACAGAAGGGGGGTTGAATGGAATTCTTGAACCTTTTTCTTAAAATTGAAATGTTTGAACTCGAATATAAATATAAGTGTGTTGATTAGCACAATGCGGACTAAAAACTTAAGTGAATCAAGACACAAGTAATTAAAAACAAGAGTCATTAAAAACTTTCTGGTGGATTTAAACAATTTCACCAGAGATATATATTATATCGAGAGAACTCTGTGTGCAAGAATGCTCACAGCTGCTTACAAATATGAACTACTGAGAATACAGAGAAATGCTAATAATTCTTCTTACAAATGTTTCTCACTTTTTGTATCTCAGATCTTAGTTTCTATTTGCTACTTCTTGGTTTATATATTACCAAGATTACAAAGTCAAAAGACATGATCATTGTAAAAACTATCGGGTCTAATGCTTTTTTACTTTGTTCTCTATTACCCAGTTAATAGGCTTCCTCATTCCATTTGCATACGCTCCGACGCATGTGACCAGTTGTCAATGTCAACTGATATTTGAATTCTTTATACGTTGAGTACATGATCATCCGTCGACTTTATGATCATCCGTTGATGGCTTCATTGATCATTCATCGACTGCTATACTAAACATCCATTGATAGCTATTTGATCATCCGTCGATGGCTTTATTAATCATCCGTCGATAGCTATTTTGGCACTTGACTTCAATTCATTTATGCAGAATTACAAGACATCATCTATGTACAGTTAATCAACCTATTTTGCATATCTAGTTAAAGTCAACATGACTTATATGCTACTACAGAATCTATACAAAGGTGTATACAGAAATGTGCTACAGACTCATTATAACATAAGCTACTCACTCGATGGATTATAAGTCATCATCCGTCGGGACTATAATGATTTATCCGTCGGGACTATAATCCTAATCCGTCGAGTGCTACATTATTTCACTAAGTAAAATCTACTTAGGTGTTTTGTTTGTGTAATCATCAAGTACACAACATATGCACAACAATCTCCCCCAATTTATGTCTACTAGAATTGTAGCCATAAATTAAGAGATACTTGATGATAACAAAACACCCTAAACATACAGCTTTAAAGAGAAGTAGATAATACTGAAAAGTGCTACAATTAATCAAAATGTACAAAGTTTAGCTCACAGTCATTTTTAAGATGCTCCTCTAGCCTGAGCAGATTTTTCTAGTTTCTTGAAGGTCTGGATCTTCTTCCAAGCTTTCTGTTGTTTTCATCAATCTAATTTTGGAGCTGCCTGTGGAATTCCAGTTCATCAGATTCTGAGAGATTTAGCTTTTCTTGCATTTCCAAGAGTCTCATTGCTGGAGATGCTCAATTGGTCTTCTAATCTGAAGAATCTTCTCACCCCTTTGTCATCTATGAACTCCATCATCCAGTAGGGCCTTAGATGCACTCTTTTCCCTGTGTATGGGATGATAAGAGTCTTTGGGAGTGCATCTTTAGCTCTAACACTCCTTAGTTCTTCAATCTTCTTCAATACTAGTCTTCTTGCAGTGATATTGAACCCAAAGTTCTTCTTGAAGGATGAATAAACTTTAATCAGTACAGCTTGGCTCTCTTGAAGAATCCTGTGAAGTGGCCACTGAATCTCCTTTCCTCCTTTGTACTTGAACACTAACCTTTCAGGTAGGTTCCTGTATGCATCAATACTTCTTACTTCATCTAGTTCATCCAGATAGAGGTTTAGATCAGAAAATTCTTTGATGTCACACAAGTGCAAGTAGTCTCCCTTATTGACTTTGGGCTGAACTTTAACTACAGACTTGGATTTTAGAGGTGACAACTTCACTTTCTTGACTGCTCTTGACTTTGTCCTTTTTGGCTTGCTAAGGATTGGTAGATTGAAGTCTGGAATTGGTATGTTCTCCCATTCTATTGGCTCATCCTTGGGCACAATAGGTTCACCATGAATATTCCTGTAGGGATCCACCGCACTTATGTCTTCAAATGCCACAGAGGGTTTTGATGCTTGAGTTGTGGCTGGTGTGGATTCCTTAGGAAATTGATCTTCCAATTCCTTGTCAACAATTTCCATTTTCCTTTTAGTTCTTTTAGCCAATTGCTTCTTTCTTGGAGATTTCTTCTGTTCTTCAACTTGCTTCCTTGATTCAGTTGCTTCAGATGGTTGAGAGGGAATTTGTTGTGATGAATTTACAACATGTAGCTTGGCCAAGATAGCAATCTGCTCTCTCTTTTGTTTAGCCTTTTTAGCATCTAGAGCAACCTGCTTCTTCTCCTGCTTCAATCTAGCTTTTTCTTCTCTCTTTGCTTGAGCAAATTGAGGGTGTCCAGCCACCACACAAATTTCTTTCCCATTTCTGAAAATCTTAGCAATCCTCCTTTTAGAAACTGAATCAGCTGGATCTTTATAGAAGACAATTGATCTTGACAGAAGCTTCTTCTCATCAGGCTTGGGTGTCTCATATATAGTGTTCAAGGGGTTCTTCAAGGACGATTTTGAGTAGTTTGCCCTTGGTTTAAGAATCATTTCAGCCTTTGGAGACTTGATGCAGGAAAATTGTCCTCTTTCCAGATAGTTCATACTCATCTCATTCACACTAATTTGCTTGACTTGAGAGTGATGGATGGCTGACTTAACTGGCTCCTTGACAAGTTCAAACTTTTTCTGTATCTCCTCATCAATCTTCTTCCAGTTGACCAAACTCAACTGTTCTTTCTCAGCAACTTTCAAGTTAGCTGTTGCTGCTTGAATCAGATCTATACTATCTACAACTGGTGGCTTTCAGACAGTAATTGAAGGCACAATTACTAGACTGATCTGTATTTGAAGTTTCTCCCCCTCACTTGGTCCTTTCTCCCCCTTTTTGTTATCATCAAGTTGAGGAGTCAAGCCTTGTGCTTTAGCCAGTTGCATTAGAAGACTGGTCTGAGACTGTTGATTTTGAAGAATAGTGGCCATAGAGTTTTCAATTACTTGAACTCTGTCTTCCAATTTGGACAGCTTCTTTTCAGCATCTGATTCTCTTCTCAGTCTCAGGAGTAGATCCTGCATGGTACCATAGGGCATTATTGAATCCAGCTTCTCAGAATTATAGGTCTTCAAGTCAGCTATATCCTTTTTGAGTTCATCCACACTCAGATTCTGTCTTAATTGCTGTAGCTTCATGAGATGTAGAGAATCTAGGTGGGCTTGAAGAATAGCCTTGGTACCAGCATTTGAGGTGTTCTGAATGGCCTTTTGGATAGACATGATTTGTTTGACTAAGGATACATTGAATTGTCCTGGTGTAGACTCCTTTGTCAATGCCCATTCAGGTAGATCTGGAATGGAACTTGGGCCTTCATCTCCCACTAAGTTCATGCTTCCATCAAATGAAACAGAGTCATCATCATTAGAATTTACTCCAAATTCTTCAGATGGTTCACCAGCTGTAGAAGGCATTAAATTGACAGCAGCTTTATCCCTTTGTAGAGATTCTGAAGTATGTACTAGATTTAAAGTCTTCTCTGCCTCATCATTACCCTGAGCAGCCAACAGTTGATAGGATGACATAGGATGAGTAAAAGTGTTAGCATCCAAGGAAATGTTATCAATTACATCTTGGTAATGTTGCTTAAATTGTCTTTCCTTTTCTGTATCATCCACAATCATTGACTCATGAGCAATGGCTGGATCCACCCTTATATCCTATGTACCTGCTTTTCTCTCATGTTCTCTCTTTTGTTGCATCAGGGTCTCACCCTGGCTCCCCACCCTAAAACCCTCACCTTCACCTACTAAGGTGGGACTCCTCTCACTCCCTTTTTCCAATCCTGAAGAAATGGATTGCAGATTTTCACTCATTTTCTCTCCTTTTTCCTGGGAGCAACCCAGCCTCTCACTCAAGACACTCTGCTCTCTCAATCCTAAGAGTGACTGTACAACCACTAAATCTTCTGCACTTGAAATAATTGAAGTTTGAAGTTGTGCAGAGATACTCGACGGATGAGTGATATCCATCGAGTGAGTGGTTTTGCTATCCGACGAATAACTGCTGTTAGGCTTATCGTCGGGATACAATCACTACTCGACGGATGAGCAATATTCGTCGAGAGAGTAAAAATGAATGAGGTGGGAAGAAAAAATATTGTTGACTCTGTGCTGATTGAAGAAATTTTAGGCACAGATGACACAATAGTTTCTAAAAGAATTGGCAAGTGAGCCAACAAATCATCTAAAAGATGATGCTCACTTGCACTGGATTTTGGCTTCCCCAACAGAGTTAAAGAAGGGGAATCAGGAATTGATGTGTTTATCATATCCACATCCAGAGAATTTGTTGGTGAGTATGGTGTTTGAGGTGCTTCTATAACTAAAGCTTTTGGCTGTGACTCCACATTTATTGGAGCCACATCAAACTGAACTTGAGAAGGTGCAGTGACGGTGTCTTTAGCACCAGTTTGTACTGTGTGTGTATCCTGTGCATCCCCAGAGGTTTTAGATTTCTTCTTTCTTGTATAAGTTTGGGGTGAGCTTGTGTCCCTAACCCTCTTGGCCTGTGCTCTTGGTTGAGAGCTTTGTTCAATAACTACATCCTTTTGGGAGGATGCAGCTAGAAGTGAGCTTTTATCCTTTTTAAGCACTGCAGTTCGTTGGGAAACTGCAGTGTGGCTAGGCTGGGATTCACCCAACTCTCCAACCTTATTCTTGGGGTTTCTTTGATGTTCACCCCTTCCCTCACCTGACTTACCCTCCTTCACACTCCCCTCTTTGGCTTTGGTGGATTTTTCAACTGGCATCTTTTGAGAGATACCAGAAGGGGTTTTCTTTGATTTGGATTTGGAAATAGTAGTAGGTTTGGTAGCTTTGGTAGGCAACTGTTTGGTCATTGGCACAGTTGCCATAGCTACTCCTGAACTCAAAGAAATTGTGGATGTTGGAATAGTTGTAGGAATGGATGAACTTACCTCACTTACCTGAGGTGCCTGCATTACAGGGAAGTAGAACATTGGCACATCCTTGTGATGATTGGCCCCGTTCAAATCTGCAATGAGCCTTCTCTCTTGAACCCAATAATCCAGTTTGTTGTTAGGGTTTTCAAGCACAATCCCTTCACAGAGGTGGTTAGCCAATAACATAAGAAATCTAGCATAATACACATTCTTACCTCTTTTAGCTAACTCACCTAACTTAAAGCCTAACTCAAACAAGACAAGGTCACTGAAATTATAAAATTTATCTGTAACTAGCATATATAGCATGTTGAGCATGGAAATATTCACTGAATTAAAATTACTGATCTTTCCTGAGAAAACCTTTGTAACTACATCACACAAGAAACTCCACTCCTTCCTAAGACCCATTCTCCTAATATCACTCGGTTTAGAAGTAGGAAGTGCATAGTGCATAGAATTAAGCATATTTATGATATCAGTGTCATTTTGTGGTGAAGTTACATTGTTATCAGGAATTTTGAAACATGCTTTTATCACATCACTATTGATACAAAATTCTTTACCTTTGATGGTTAGAGTGATGGTCTTGTCCGTAGAGTTGTAGGTAGCAATGGTCCACGTCTCTTCAATAACTTCACAGAAGATTGTGGGTGATTCCAGCATGGCATAATTGAGCTTGCAATTCTTCACAAAGTCCATCATCTTGTGATAGTCATCCGATTGCGGAATACCCTTGTTAACTAATGCAGTGAAATTGTTCTTCTCATAAATGTACCCAGTTTGAGACATAATCTTTACAACAGGTGCCATTGTTTAGAGAATAAAAGCTTGAAGAGAAGGAGAGTAAGTGCTTGAGAGAGAATGAAATTAGAGCAGTTGAATTTGAGAATGATAAAAGAAAACAATTGTAATGAAATAAGATTTTATACTATCTCAAAAATAACTGATAAAAATAATAAAGTGAAATAAATTAACCAATAGAAATTGGCTAAAATAGCCGTTTAAAAATAAACTGTAAAAATTCCACCCATTATCTGTCGTGTAATGCTTACAAACTGTAAGTATACTCGATGGATAATGTACAGGGAATTAACGGCTGAGATTAAGACAATTCGACGGATGAGGATAAACTGTTATCCGTCGAGACATAAAATATTCCAGAAAAGTAATTAATTGTTATTAGCAAATTGTGTGTCGACGGATGACCGAACTCGATGGATAAGGGTCATCCGTCGAGATGTAAATTTTGACTTAGCCAAAATTTCATCCAGGACTGAAAAATCAATTAAATTTCTGGCTGCATATCAACTTGCAAAATAACTCAGATAAATTTAAGAGTAATTAAGCATACTTAACTCACTTACCAACCTTGAAAAGGTGGATTCATCCAGTGGCTTGGTAAAGATATCTGCAAGTTGCTTCTCACTTGGAACAAAATGAAGCTCCACGGTACCATTCATTACATGTTCCCTTATGAAATGGTACTATATATCTATATGCTTTGTCCTTAAATATTGCACTGGATTTTCAGTGATGGCAATTGCACTTGTATTATCACAGAAAATTGGAATCCTCTCAACTTGCAAACCATAGTCCAACAATTGATTTCTCATCCATAAAATATGTGCACAGCAACTGCCAGCAGCAATATATTCAGCTTCAGCTGTAGAAGTAGAAACTGAATTTTGCTTTTTACTGAACCAGGACACAAGCTTGTTTCCTAGAAATTGATAGGTTCCTGTTGTACTCTTTCTATCAATTCTACAACCTGCATAATCTGCATTTGAATAACTAGTTAGATCAAAACCAAAATCTCTAGGGTACCAAATGCCAAGGTTTGGTGTTCCCTTGAGATATCTGAAAATTCTCTTAATAGCTATTAAGTGAGATTCTCTAGGATCATCTTGAAATCTAGAACATAAACAAGTAGCAAACATTATATCTGGCCTACTAGCTGTTAAGTACAGAAGTGAGCCAACCATGCCTCTATAACTTGAAATATCCACAGACTTTTCAGTAGTGTTTAATTCAAGCTTAGTTGCTATGGCCATGAGAGTTTTTGCAGATGTACAGTCCATTAGATCAAACTTCTTTAAAAGATCAAAAATATATTTAGTTTGACTAATGAATATTCCATCACTAACTTGCTTAACTTGTAAACCAAGAAAGTAAGTTAGTTCTACCATCATACTCATTTCATACTTACTTTGCATCAATTTGGAAAACTTTTGGCAAAGTTTCTCATCTGTAGAGCCAAAAATAATATCATCTACATAAATTTGAACAAGTATACTAGAGCCATTAACATTCCTGAAAAATAAAGTTTTATCTACAGTACCACTTGAAAAGTGGTTTTCCAAAAGGAACTTTGATAAAGTGTCCTACCAGGCTCTAGGTGCTTGCTTCAGTCCATAAAGTGCTTTCAAAAGATAATAGACATGTTCTGGAAAATTTGGATCTTTAAAACCAGGAGGTTGACTGACATATATTTCTTCCTCCAAATCTCCATTCAGAAAGGCACTTTTGACATCCATTTGATAGACCTTGAAATTGGCATGGGCTGCATAGGCTAAGAAGATTATGATGGCTTCAAGTCTTGCAACAGGAGCAAATGTTTCATCAAAATCTATTCCTTCTTGTTGACAATAGCCTTTAGCAACCAATCTTGCTTTGTTCTTGACTACTATGCCATTTTCATCCATCTTATTTCTGAATACCCACTTGGTGTCTATTGGATTCTTTCCTTTAGGCTTGGGTACCAGCTTCCACACATTATTCCTTTCAAATTGGTTTAGCTCCTCCTGCATAGCTAATATCCAATCAGGATCCAATAAAGCTTCATCTACCTTCTTTGGTTCTTCCTTGGAAAGAAAACTGCTGTATAGACATTCTTCCTGAGTTGCTCTTCTTGTTTGAACTCTAGTAGAAACATCACCAATGATGAGCTCAAAGGGATGATCTTTTGTCCATTTCCTTTGTTGAGGTAGATTAGCTCTAGATGAAGAGACATCATTGTTGTCTTGATGTGTGATTGAGTTTTGACAATTTGAAACTCCCCCTGAGTTTGTGGATCTTTGATTTGAGAAATGAGAACTTTCTATAGGTGATCTGTCTTGACTACTTGCTCCTTTTGATAACTCGACGGATGGTGAATTTTGAGTACCGACGGATGAAGTAGGTTGTCTCCCGACAGATAACGCAGATTGCCTTCTAACGGATGAAGCATTGTGCAACTCGACAGATGTTGAGTTTTGTGCTTCATTGGTGGTAGATTTATCTGCATTATCCTTAGATACATTCTCTTGATCACTTTCATCATCACTGTCATCACTAACCATGTCCACATTGTCAAATTTGAGGCTCTCATGGTAATCTCCATCTTTCAGTCCTTCAATCTTTTTATCATCAAACACAACATGTATTGATTCCACAACAATATTGGTTCTTAGATTGTAGACTCTATATGCTTTACCAACAACATATCCAACAAAAATTCCTTCATCTGCTTTAGCATCAAACTTCCCATTTTGATCAGTTTGATTTCTCAGAATATAGCATTTGCAGCCAAAGACATGAAGAAAGTTTAGAGTTGGCTTCTTGTTCTTGAACAATTGATAGGGAGTCATGCATCTTGCTTGATTAACCAGAGAAATATTCTGAGTATAGCATGCAGTATTTACAGCTTTAGCCCAGAAATATGTAGGCAGTTTAGATTCTTCAAGCATTGTCCTTGCAGCTTCAATAAGTATTCTATTCTTCCTTTCCACTACTCCATTCTGTTATGGAGTCCTTGCTGCTGAAAACTCATGCAGAATCCCATTTTCCTCACAAAATGCTCTCATGACTGAATTCTTGAACTCAGTTCCAATGTCAATCCTGATTCTTCTAACCTTGAAATCAGGATGATTATTGACTTGCCTTATGTGATTGATGATGATTTCACTAGCCTCATTTTTAGACTTTAGGAAATATGTCCAAGAGAACTTTGAGAAATCATCTACAATTACTAGGCAAAATCTTTTACTTGAGATGGACAATACATTGACTGGTCCAAACAAATTCATGTGAAGCAGTTGCAAAGGCTCTTCAATTGTTGAATCAAGTTTCTTCCTGAATGATGCTTTAATCTGCTTCCCTTTTTGGTAGGCATCACACAGTCCATCCTTTGAAAACTCGACTAGAGGAATGCCTCTTACTAGCTCTTTCTTTACCAGCTCATTCATGGTCTTAAAGTTTAAATGGGATAGCTTCTTGTGCCATAGCCAACTTTCATCTTGACTTGCTTTACTGAGAAGACAAGTTACAAATTCTGCATTAGATGAGTTGAAATCAGCTAGGTATACTTTTCCTTTTCTCACACCAGTGAGAACCACTTTGTTGCTTCTTTTATTAGTCACAACACAGGCTTCTGAGTTGAAGGTTACTGAATTGCCTTTATCACAAAGCTGGCTGATACTCAACAGATTGTGTTTGAGACCATCCACTAAGGCAACCTCCTCAATGATGACATTGTCCTTTGAAATCAAGCCATATCCCACAGTATAACCCTTGCTGTCATCTCCAAAAGTAATACTTGGGCCAGCTCTCTCTTTGAACTCTGTGAGCAGGGTAGAATCACCAGTCATGTGTCTTGAACAACCACTATCCAAGTACCAAAGATTCTTTGTGTTTCCCTGCACACATCAAAATCAAATCAAGTTGATTTTGGTACCCAAGTTTCCTTGGGTCCTGCCTTTTTAGCTTTCTTTTTCTGTTTTTTAGGCCTTATTTCATTTGACTTAGGAATTTCAGATTCATTCTTAGTCATTTGAGTGGGGCCTTTGAAACCATTCATTGCAACAGAATTATCATGCATACTATGACTAACAGGAAATGGCATGCTGTGGGTAAACATGTTATTCCAGTAAGTTATGCTAAATGGCATTTGTGGCATACTGTATGCAACATAATAAGGATTATGTGCAAATGGCATATTACCAAACTGTGCATTCATGTTCTGTGTAGACATAGCATTAACAGGCATGGGAGGCATGGCATTCATGTTAGGAAATTGAGGCTGCACAGACATGGAAGTAGGCATGGCAGATTTGCAATTAACAGAAAGAAGATTTACACTACCACACTTGACACATATTTTTCTGGGAGCATATTTATCAGGTGTGTAGTTATTGTGTTTGTTAATCCCTACTTTACCATTCCTATTATTTTTCCTTTTAGTATCTGTTTTTACCTCAATCTTTTCAAGTCTGTCACTTAACTGTTTGACAGTCATGTGACCAACATTAGCCTTTTTCCCTTTCTTAACTTGACTTGACTCTCCTGAAACAAAATTCTTGGAAACAGACCCATACTTCTCATTCAGCTTAACTAGTTTGGCTTTGCTAATGGGCTTGCTCACAGCCGACGGATGAGGATTTTCATCATTCGACGGATAACACTTTTTGTTATTCGACGGATAGTCCTCATCATCCGTCGAGTCTACATCTGTTAGCAGACCATCTACCAAATTAGGTTATAGTTTCTCTTTGTTCTTTTTCCAGGCTTCATCACAGAAAGACTTGATTCCTTGAACTTTGGTGATTTGAGCATAGACATCCCTGGATGTTTCCCATGCTTTAATCACTTCTTGTTCACCTCGAGCTGCTTCTTTAAAATTTCTTCCTTTTTCAATGACTCAGTTAATTCCTCCTTAGCAATCTTACACTGTAATAACCCCAATTTTTTTGAATTTTTGAAACCCTTATGAATAGTGTTTTGCTGATTATGCTAAATAAGAAAACTTTTCATGCCACACTATGTAGGGGTTCTTTTATTGATCTTCTGGGATATTATTAGTACTCTATGTGGTATATAAGTGTATGTAAAGATCGTCAGAATCCAAATCCGAACACTTTGATTTTTCCTGGAAATCTACCAGATATAGAAAGAATTGAGTATAAGGTAACAGAATAAAAAAGAGAGGATCATAAAAGGAATATAATGTATTGAGAAAGGTTAAGGAAACCTAAGTAATAAGATCCCGGGTATGATCCCTCAAACGATAAACGAAAACGAAAGTTAAGCGAACCGCATAACAGATCAACGGTCATTAGCCAAGTAATTAGGAGTTAATCAAGGGGTTAGTGGATGATGATGTCATCACACAAACAAGAGGAAGACAAGTGTAACAAGATGACATAGGAAAGGTGACATAAGCATGACATAAGGGAAGGAGGTGTGGTTGATTAATAACCACGCAATTTTTCATAAATAAAAAGGTAATTAATCAAAAACAAAAGCTAGCAACCAAGCAAACAAATCAAAAAACACAAAACACTTCCATTTTCAATAAGAGCTCTCGGCTTTTCTTCTTTTATTAATTCCTTCACAATCTCTTCCAATAAATCAAGGAAGAAGATGGTGAATAGTAACCTTCAAGAAATAACTTTGGTTTTCTTGATTTTTATGAAAGTTCAAGGTAGCTTAAGCATAGATCAAGGCTTCCGTGGGCATTCCAAGGATCTTTCATTAATTAAAAGCTACAAGGAAGGTATAACTCTAAATAATCTTAGCATTAAGTTGTTTGGTATAAATGATTATGATGATGGAATGATAGATTAAGTGTAGTAGTTGTTTTGTCATGTTGAGATCTTAGTTGTTAAGTGTTTTTGTTGATTTTGGGAGTTAAGAGTAGCACTAGTTGTTCTTGATGATTCATGGTATGATTTGGGCTTGGTTTAAATGGTTTAAAGTGGTTGATGAGTGATATTGTCATATGGTTGTATTGGGATTGATTGGTGATGGTTGGTGTTGAATTGGTTTGGTAAAATTTTGGGAAATCGCGTAAACATAGCCGTCGTAATGTCCGATTTCCTTTAGACTGTTTTTGTTCTTAACATTAGGAACCGTGAACTCACTGCTAGGTTTCGACCATTTCCATTTTTAGATAGTTTATGTTACGAGCTTCGTTTTGATATGTGGTTCGTTTGAATCCGATGTACGGTTTAGGAGAAACGACCGTTTTAAGTAACGGCGTTTCGCGAATGAACCTTTACCCCTCGCCTTACTTTGAAACCTTGGTTAAGGACCTTAAATGACTAATTGGGGTATGAAACATTTATGTAAAGTGGATTAGGCAGTTGGTAAGGTACTTGCGAAAGAATCGCTTTAAAATTCTTAATGGTAAATTTATTAAAAATGGTGGAGCCGAGGGTACTCGAGCGACTTAAGTGAATCGTTAAGCGCGAAAGCGAACGTTAGGACTCTAAATGGTTAAAGTCTAGTTTCTTAAGCGATCGGGGTTTAATTCTGACTTATGTTGTTGTTCATAGGTTATCAGACCCACTCTAAGCTTAAGTCTATTCGGGAGCACTCAGGCAAGTTTTCTACCCGTTATACTGTTGTTGTGATGTATACATTTGTATATGCATTATCTTGCGATAGATGCATGATGGTTAATTAGCAAATTCTTGCGATATATTGTAGCATGTGATATGGTATATATGCATGCCTGTTTCGTATTCTTGATACATATATCTGTTGATTCAGTTGATAATACCTATGCTAGAGATAAGCGGTAATTTGCATATACCCTTAGTATAGGGGACCCAAAGGTGAACATTTTTCTAAAACCAGGAGTCGAGGCTCCCGAGTATAATATATATATATTTATATATATATATATGAATAGTTTTCAAAACTATGAATCGAATAAGGTTTATTCGATAACTTTATTTTATTAATGAATATTATTTTGAATATTCATTCGAGGGCTTATGACCCCGTTTATTTTATTATTGAATATTATTTTGAATATATTCATTCAGGGGCTTATGACCCCGTTTATTTTATTAATGAATATTATTTTGAATGTTCATTCGAGGGCTTATGACCCCGTTTATTTTATTATTGAATATTATTTTGAATATTCATTCGAGGGATTATGACCCCGTTTATTTTATTAATGAATATTATTTTGAATATTCATTCTTATGACTCCGTTTATTTTATTAATGAATATTATTTTGAATATTCATTCGAGGACTTATAACTCTGATTAATTACTAATTATTATTCTTTATTTTATTAAGGAATAAGGTGTCGATGATCAAACTCATTTTTGATTATTCAAATAAAGATATTACTTTCATATAAGTATATCTTTGGTTATTTAATATTCATTTCAAGTATAAGTTTTACAACTTCTACTTCAATTATTTTTATAAAGATTATTCTTTATGAGAATATTATTTAAATAATAATATTCAGATATTTTCTAATATATTGGGACTGATTTATTTTATTAAATCGGCATTACTCCAAACATTCTTAAAAATGTTTGCGAGTCTTCAAAATGATTTTAAAAGTTAGAGCGGATCCCAAAACTCATTTTTTTATATATTTAAGATCTTCCTTTCCAAGTAGATTTAAATATTCGCTCAAAACCTGAGGGATCCGGCTCTGTGGTGTGTTTTATATTCGCAACAAGGTTGCTATTTTGATAAAAGAGTTTTTGATTACTTACCCAATACTCGGGAAGTAAATTCTTGGAACAAGTTAATCCATTAACAGGCATCGCTTGGGAATTATCGGTGAGTTTTCCTTTCCAACTAGATACGACTTCTTGGTGGAGCCGTATCAACAAGTTTCTACTTGGGGAAAGTGGGGACGAGCTTTACGTTTCAGAGTCATGGATTTCATCTGAACTAGGAGTGGCGTAAGTGGTCGAGTGGCGCCGACCCAACCTTATTATATTGGCCCAAATGGCCTGGAAGTTCCGCAAGACGGTACATTCCTTAGGAGTCTAGTGTTCGGTTGACAAGTAAATCCGACAGGTTCTCCTCTACATGTAGAAAATGGTGGAGTTGTACTACTGCGACTGATCATCGTAAGTGGTCTTCCTGGCACGACAAACTCCCGTAATGAGTTCATCATTCAGTTGGATATCTCTGCAACACTACCCAGAGCACTTCGATAGAAAGGCTACGGCTGGGCGATTGTTGAGTGTTGGCAGGGTCGAGTTTTCAAAATGGTGTTTCCATTGAATGAAGTATCTCGTAACTTCATTTCTTTTGAATGATATTTCAAAGATTGATTCTATACAAGTTATGCCTGTAGCTTCATATATGTGATGAACTAATTATAACTTGAACGGTGGTAGTTCAACTAGTATTCGGAAAAGATATAAGTATATTGGAGTATCTTGTAACTTCATCTTTTAAACTTATATCTAGTAAATGATTATCTTGTGCATGTCAAAGATTTTCAGAAAAACGTTGAGACAAGGTTAGATATACGAGATCACCTTGCAACGATATTTTTATACAGTTATAAACTGGAACTCTGTGTATATTATACATGTCAGAGGATTTTAAAGATTGTTAAAAGTATATATGTATATATATACTGAATATTTTACGACTTGGTCGCGAAAAGATATCAACTTGGTTCAATTCTTCTTGACCAAGACTTTCAGGAATACTATGAGAATGCTCATATATTGTTAATCATTATACATATTATTTTGGTGGGCTTGTTGCTCACCCTTGCTTTCTTCTTTCATCACACAACAACAGATAGAAAAGATGAACAGGACCAAGCTTCTAATTTGCAAGCGGTTAGGAAATGTTCCGTAGTTTTCTGGAAACGTTGATGCCGCTGTAGCTGAGGTAGAAATTACCAATAGGCTAGACTTTCAACTTCTGATGTACCAGACTTATGTATCTATATGAATTGTAATAATGGCAAAAAAATGTAAATTTATTCAGAAACCCTTTTAAGGTGTAATGGCATATAATTTTGGAATAGAATGACTCGTGTTATTTTTGGATATTCATCTCTGAGACTATAACTTGTGGTGTGTGTGTTTATTGTGGGGTCACAATACAGAGTAGTTGATTGTTTATTAAGATTGGGTGTTATTAAGGGAAATGGAACTCGTGACAACCCGGATCCCCGACCCCGGATTTGGGGGTGTTATAGAAATGGTATCAGAGCTAAGCGTTATAAACCTCAGAGATGATGTGACGTTAAGATAATAAGTTCACTAAGAAAATAAGAACTCTTGCCAAGTTCATAGTCGGGCTACCTAAGGTAGTACTGACAGTTAAAACCCTTATAGGAACCCTTATAAATATCGTGATGGAAGCGTAGTTCGTTATCGTATATAGTAGCGGGATTCTGAACCCTGAGGGTGAGGAGCAACAACGCGATGATGTTTTATTACTGATTGGGGATCGGATTGTGGATCCACTGGAACACCCTAATGAGGGACCGGATGATATTCATATTAAGGATGTAGTGGTTGAGGATGTTGTCCCAGAAGGGATTGTTGTTGAGAAGGATCTCGTGGAGGATCCTAACAAGACTGAAGAGATGACCGATGAGGAATTGATAACCATGGTTAGGGCGACTACCAGAGGTAGGATTGGCCGATCACTGCCGGAGGTTCGTTCAAGTTTGTAAAGATAGTAGCCCCTAAAACGCGACTTACTCGTAAGGCTGAGAAGTTTGAATGGACAGAGAAATGTGAGAACAGCTTTCAAGAACTGAAGCAAAGATTGGTGATGGCCCCCATGTTGGCATTATCGGATGGAAAAAGGAGATTTTGTGATTTGTATTGACGCTTCGCATAAGGAATTAGGGTGCTCTTATATAGAACAACAAGGTACTCGCGTACGCGTCAAGACAATTAAGAGAATATAAAATTCGATATCCCCACCCATGAGCTTGGGCTCGTGGCAATAGTTTTGCCCTAAAGATTTGAGGAACTACTTGTATGGAGAGAAGTGCGAGATTTACACAAGCCATAAGTGCCCTAGTGCATTTTCACGTAGAAAGAGCTCAACATACGCCAGAGGAGGCGGTTAGAGCTAATCAAGAATATTGATTGGGAGATTCTTTATCATTCAGGGAAAGCCAATGTGGTGGCCGATACCCTTAGTAAAAAGGAGAGACTCAAGATGATAATGTCTTTGGGAGAGTTTATAAGAGATTTTGAGAAAATGGAAATAGAAGTGAAGGTAACCGGAGCCGGTACCGAAAAGCTGTTTGAGATTGCAATACAGTCCGAATTATTGGAAAAGAACATATTGTGCCAGAAAAAGTGATGAATGAAGGCAGAGAGCCAATAAATAGATAAGAGATTAATACCGAGAAAGATGATAAGGGAATAATGAGGTATTCCTACAAAATTTGGGTTCCAAATGTTCAAGAACTTAAAGATGAGATCTTAGATGAAAGCTAGTTTAGGGAATAAGATTTAGAGCAAACCCTGAACGTGATAGTCAGGGAGGTCGCCATCAAGATAGAAGGAACCCATAACATGTTGAAGTGGAAAATGAGGATTTAAAATATGTAGGATGACCCCGATTATGGGGAGGAGGAGGGAATGTTCAGATTAAGGAAACAGAAAGTCGAGTAAGGAAAGAAGACCCGAGACGGTACTCCGAGACGGTAATTCATGGACCTGTCTAAAAAGAACTTAGACTATTATCCCCAACCACCACCCTGAGGAAACAATGCGGTGAGAAATTCTTTCAGGACCTTTAACTCGCTAAGCTCTCAGAGTTCCAAGGAACAAGTTGACCTAGTCGAGGCAAGAGCCTGGCTAAAGGAAATATATGAATCATTTGAGATTCTAAATGATTGACGAATCACAAAAGACTGTTTTTGTCACTTACCCTCCTAAGAGAGAGGCCACCCGCTGGTCTAAGGCCAAGGAAGGCACGAAGCCAAAGGTTATAATAAACTGATTAAAGTTCAGTCAGTTGTTTTTGGGAAAGTACTTCCCAAGGTTATGGAGGTAGTGTAAAAGCTTTAGAGCCAGAACAAAGGCGGAAGAGTATGATGAATTATGAATCTAAGTTGTAAAAGTTGTCAAGATTCGTTTTGAGGACACGAATCCAGAATGACGGGATGTTTGAAATCAATGCTTATATTGTGTTGGTTCATAAAATAATAATAAGAGAAAGAAAAATAAAAAGAAACTGAAGTGGAAAGGAATATAAAGGCAATAGAGTTTGAGGAATGATAAGGGAGTTGGAGGAAACCCTAAAGACTCGTAGCAATAGAAATAGAAAAGTATGTAATCGTCAGGATGAGGGTGATTCACCATGAGTTAAAGTTGATGATTTAAGGAATAAGAGATACATATATTTTATCCTCTATAGGTTAGGAGGATTCAAGGAAACCTTGAGATAGTTCGAAGGATAAATAATGAGACGCGGATAGACTGAGGAGACAAGGAAGTAAGAAATTAGGAAAATTGGATGAAGGAAGTGACCTTCAAGAATGTGAAGTGTAAGACCGGTGGATTGATACCCAGAAAGGGAGACGCCAGGTATGAAAGATATCCCAGCATTGAGGTGACTGTTGAGATAAACAACAAAAGTAAATAAGGAATTATTAAGAAGAAGTTCACGTTGAACACGACCAATATCTTCCAGAACATCCTTGTTATCGTTACCAAATTAGGCAAGAAAAGCGGATAACCGTTGTTATCTTTTGGAGGCCATATTGATTGACCTCATTTTGAATACAGATGTTATTGTGAAATTAGGCATATACTATCGAGGTGGAAATGATTGAATAAGACACCCTTATCAGGGATACATGACTCGATTTATCCATGGAAGGACGCAAGTACCTTTTTAAAGGTGGAATTAAGGATAGAATATCGGTAACTTAAAATGAATCCTAGGGGAATGCATAAAGGTTGGCATTTCACCCTTAATAGGGATAGTATGAGTTTTGACAGTATGAATTGGAAAGGATTAAGGTAATAACAACCTTTAAGAATCAGTGGAGAAATTTTTCAGAAGTATATAGACAATGATTCTGGTATTAATAAATGGTATCTTGATATGCCATGTATCTAGGGAATACAGGAGGAACGATTCATGGATAACCTTAGAGGTTTTACAAGGAAAAAGGTAATATTCAAAGTTCTCAAGAATAGAAATTTTGATAAAGGAAATGTGACATAATTATAATAATGCCAAGTGGGGCATGTGTTAAACCACGAGAAAGTATGGATCGAACCAGTATAGATTGAAATTGTTCAGGGCAATTAGGACCTAAGATAAAAGATGTCCTAAGTATGATCGAGAGTCAGTCGTGACAATGATTAACCTCTAAAGACTGAGGCAATAACTTATGGGAAAATGGTGATACTTTTTACACATCATATTTTAAGGAAAACATCTTCACTCAAGCAGTGATTGGAAATGAGGTAGAAAATTTAGTGAAAGGGTTAAAATGACATTGATTGTAAGGAAATATTACTATCAGGAAGGGCCAAAGAGGTGGCCAACACTTTAAGTATAAGAAGATAATTATAGGCGCTTGTGCCAAAAGAATACAGTGATGATGGTTAAAGCTGTAAAGGTTGTATTATGGTTTGGAAGATTGACATTCCTTCTGATGACTGTGCAATACCCAACTGTAATAGTAGTTTGGTAAAGGTTTAATTCGTATAATCGCCATGAGCGGGCTATCTATCCTAGAAGGTCCTATATTGAGAATAAGCCAGGACCATATTTCAAAAATGACTAAACAAACCTTTGAGTTAAGTCTTCTATTGAAGGCATATGATTAAGAATGGTATTAACCTGCTATCGTTGCTTTCATTGAAACTCTTCTGCAATTTTATCTGCTTCATGTCATGAAAGTACGTCAGAATTTGGAGTGTTCTTCACGAATTAGGAATGGTGATTATGTTAACTCCTTAGAAGAATTTGATACGATATGTATGGACTCCGTATGGTTAGCTATTAAGACTTCATGGAAAACGAATGACGACAGTAGGTCAGTGGTGGACCATAGTAATGCAGCAATGATGTTACGACCGGCATTTTATGTAATATTATTTATGGATTTGGTATAATATTAAAGTCAAATGAAAATATATTCAATGATTGTACGCTAGTATGAGTGAAAATTTATGCATTATAAATTTGCTTTGTGTAGTATATGATTTTTCAAAGCAAGAGTTTATTTAATTTCTTTATTTTTTTTTATTTATAAGGAATATTCTAAGCTTTGGAAAAATTTTCTTTTAAAAGGTATTTTGTTCACAAATTTTGAAAATGATTTTATAAAGTCTCTAAAAATCCAAGTTAATTTATGGTATAAATTTTATAATTTTTGAACTTGTATTTTATTTTATAAAAATAAATTATTATAAATTTTAGTTGTTATATTTATCGAATTACATGAATAACCTTGCATGCAAACTCTCTTCTATTCAACTAAAGGGCTAAAAAGGACAATTACAACCCCACTAACTCTCATCTTGCTAACCAAATTACTCCTTTGTCCTTGCATGCAAAATGGTCCTAGTACGTGGGAAGGATAATCTTGTCAATTCTCATTTCCACTCACTTATTTCAATCAATCAAAATCATAAAAACCCAAAGTACAAAGTGTTGTGATCATTCACCCCACTCCACACTCCACCCTCACTCTCTCCTCCCTCCCTCCTCCCTCACCTCTCGGTTTTTCCTCCCTCTCGGCAATCACCATAGCCGAAGCCCCCATCCTCTTTCTTTTCTCCATTCTTTCACTCAAACATCCATCTTATATTCAAGTAATCTTGCTCCCTACATGTTGTCTATATATATTTCAAAGAGTTTTGAGTAGAAAGTTTAAGTTTAAGGGTTGCATGTAAAGGTTTTAGTGAAACTCAAAATATAATCTTGATTCTTATGGATTTAAGGTTGTTTTTGAGAGGACTACAAGGAATGGATAAATGCCAAGTCTTGAGAAGGAAACTCTTGATGATTTAATGGCCATTTCCATCCATTTCATTCGGCCATGACCATATGGGAGCCGAATGAATGGTCCTTGAAATCATTCTTGTTGTTTTGATCAATTCTTGCATGTTTATGTGATAATGACTTGAATTTTGTGGTAAAAATTTGATAAAACTCCTTGCATGCTAAGTGATCACCTAGGTATACCTTATGCTAGGCTTGCATGTCAATTTTAAGATGGAATATATGTAGAAAATGTGTTGTTTTGGTTTGAAAAACCCGAAGGCATGTATGCATGAGGATTTCTCTTAGAATGTTGTAAGATTTTGATCATTTGGAAATATTTTGTTAGTAAGCCTTAATTTCAGTAGGTATAATGTGTTAATATTGATTTATGCTTCTTGTTGCATGGTAATAATTCGTGATTATCTTTTATAAAAATGCATACCTTATTGTTTCAAAAGCATGAAGATTTGTGATTTGTGAATTCTCTTGTTTTACCATAATTATACTTAAGGTAAGGATGATCTCACCAAGGTTATTTTGAGAATAAGGGAGTTATTTCAGTAGAATACCATGTTTAAGTCTTGGTTTGAGTATTGGGTTGTTGGTAGTTGAGTTTGTCAAGTCAAAACCTTGGAGAAATGAGAATTATAGTTTCTGCAGAAAATCAGTTTAGTACCCTGAGGTTTAGAGTGAGTTTTGACCATGTCATTGGTGTGAACTTTGAGGCCCAAGCTACCAGAAGTTAGTATTGGGAGTATATAAAAGGTTTTAGGAGTTGGTTGGAGGTTTGCATGTCATTTGGTTAGGTGCACAAGTAGAATAACAAAATCTGTCCAGCAGGGGACAGTTTTGTTGCAACTTAGAAATAGGGAGATTTGACCATGTCATGGGTAGGCCCTCATTAGGCCCAATTGGGCCTTAGTTAGAGGGAGTGTCATAGAAGTTTTTCCAACCATATTTCATAGTATATGAGTTAGAACCATGTGTCACAAGTTAATTCAAGTCAGGGCATTTTCTGCCCAGAAAAACAGGGGAACCTTGGAGTTTTAGCTTAGGACCAAGAAGGCCCAAGCCAGGCCCTTGAGCCACATCAAGTTTTTGAGATGCCCTTAGGTCAGGAGAGTCTGGTGTAAAAGTTTTGAAGGAAAACTTGTAGTTTAAGAGTGTCTAATGTACTCAAGAAACCATAATTGTCATTCTGAAATTTGCACCGGTGAGCACTTTCACTTATCACATAGTTTTAGAACACTTAGAAGTGAGTATTAGGTCGACCACCATAGTTGTAAGATAGTATAAGGTCAGTAGTGAAAAAGGCACAAGTGAGGGTCAATAGGTTTTGGATAATTTAGGAAAGGCACATCGAGTTAGGAAGCCAAAATTAGAAGACTATGTCTAGTTTAGCGACCAAGTGACTTAAGTGGTGAGTCGAGATCATCCAAGCCTAGTGTTGCATTATGGTATATATGGTGTTATTTCGTGTTAATATATGATATGTGATTATGTGGCTACGTGTGTACATTTGAAATATAAAGGTGGATATAAATTAAGTGCGTATAGGCCTAAGTGCCATCCGTGTTTAATTTCAAGTTATAAATAGGTTAAGTTAGTGAGAATATATTATAATGAGGATTATTATTATTTATGTAGGATCTCGAGACGAGGGAAAACTTGCCATAAAGGTCAAGTGAAGCTCCAGTTGTTGCTCCTACCAGTCAGACCAGATCAGTCTATCTCAAGGCAAGTGATTCAACTTGACCTTCGTATTTACTATAAACAGTTCATATATATATCGATGCAATTATCCTGAGTCATTTTGATATGTTTAAATCAAGCGTATCTCTCGCTTATCTTCGAATTATATAAAAATGCCATGAACCCTCAAGTATGTATTGCAAGTAGTTCAAAAGTCTTTTCATGATAGTTAAATGCCATGATAAAATAAAGAGTTGTTATATTACTTGATTGATCCTCTTGATTAGCATGCTGTTGATTCCTAAGTATTGATATCTCATCCTGATACTTGAACCCCTATAGAACCTTACCTTGAACTCTGATAGTCAGAAACTTACCAACATGATTCCTCATTGATTGATACCCTTTTTCCTATCCTAAAGCTTGTCAATTCTGATATATACATACATCCTGAGCTAGAGATCATTACCTTAACACCCATAGTATTCGTGAAGCTTATCTTCTTAATGATCCAACACCTGTACCTTGATGAGAAACCATTGCTTTGAGCCCAGTTTGGCATTACCCCTTCATATTATCCATTAGTCTCACCATATTTTCCTGTCCAAATTCTGACATATGAAAACCTTTTGGTTACCCTAATAGAGTAAAGTTTTGTGAATCATGGCCCTGAGATTTGGTACCATACTTCCCGTGTTTCGAGTTGATCTATATTCCCTTAATAAAAATGTTTACTGTTAAAAGAGATTTTGTTACAACTCGGCATCAGCTTTTGAAATAAATAAAATGTGGGGTTTTCAGTCCCAAAGAGGGATAAATGTTTTCTTTGAATAGTGGATCTAGACTGAGACGCGAGTCCTTTCCACACTTATATTAGGCTTAAAAGTTGCCTAAGGGATTCCCGTTAATGTTTTAGAACCCAGCGAGGTTCGGGATTACTTCGCGGCTGATCACCGGCTGTAATCCGTAGCGTCATAAAATGATTTTTGTTAAGACATGATTTTAAAATTGTTTTGATACAAGCAAAATGATGCCATCTCTCATAGTTTATCTCTCGTTATCATTAGTTATGTCTTTCCATTGACATTCTTAAAAGTATATCTTGATTTATGCTTTGTGTCGTACTGTTAGCATTTATTGAGCATTTGGCTCACTTCTTGCTTTACCCTGATATTACAGCTAGCAGCTATGGTTAGATTCAAGCAGACTGCCCGTAAGACCTGTGATGCTGATGCTTATGTTCGAGCCCAGGTAGAATAAGTAATAATAGTTGTGTGAGGACTCGGTATTTGTAATCAGATGTAATAGTTGGTAGTGTTGGGCTGTTCCAAACCCTAAACTGTAAGATCTTGGATTTGGTTGTGGATTCTTCTTTTAAAATATTGTAATAGCTATATTTATTTTGCTGTTTAAGTTGGGGGTGTGACAAATAATTCTGCGAGTAATGAGCTGATTACAACTGTGAGAGTTGTATTGGAATGGATGTTGAGATTGAGTACCACTAATCGGGTCGTGTTGACGTATAAGTTATCTTTGATAGAAAAACTAGGTCGATTATTTACCTATTGAATATTTATTCCTTCTTATTAATAGAGAGTCGTATTACTATGCGAGGAAGGTTGCGGTGCAAGCATAGAATTCTAGTAACGATGATGTATAAAATGAGATTCCAGATTCGATTTTCGATGTCGAGGGAGTTTCAAAGGTGATTGAGTATAAGCTCGAGGAAGAGCATGGGTCCATAGAATGATGGACGGAATAGCAAAAATATTTAAGCATGCGAAATGCGATGTGATAATACTTGATGTTGATATATATACACATATGTTTTGTTCTCCTATGACAAACCTCTATTGTTCAGAGGTAGGTTCCAAGACAGATATTTTGTGGCAGTATATTTTTTTTTCATATATACAATTCTCTTCAATTCATTCTTTTCTCTTCTTTTCATTTCATATAAGCTGAGAAGAACAACCCTTCCAGAAGGGGAGGTATTGCCGAATGACTATCTATCTATGTGATAGAAGCCTAGTAGGATACCACATGTTGTTTAATTGCTTATCAAGTACTAAAGGCTGGCCACCTTCTGTACTAACTATGCAATAGAACAAGTGTTCATGATCATAGTGATCTCTCAACAAATTCCTTTACTTCTATATGATGGATCAAGCTTTCGAAGATGGAGGCAGCTAGAGATGAAGTGGTACCAAGTAAGGTGGTATTCCGATTCTAACGCGTCTGTGATACTAAGGTTAACGCGATTATTAAGAGGTTATAAAACTCTAGTGAGTAAAGGTATATCTAGAATAGTATCATGTACAAAAGATACTAGCGATTATGAACTTGAAAAGAATGGGTATTGAGAAGCCAAAGCTATAGTGCTAGAAGCTATGATGAAATTATGTGCAATAGACTTGGAAGAATTTGGAATGATCACTTAACGCGGATGAGTTTTCTCATGATAATAGATCGTATATCAGGTATCGAGATGTCGTCTTATGAAATCTTTGAGGGAAGACAATGTCGATCTCCCTTATGTTAGGATGAAGTTGTAGAGCGCAAGATGCTCGGACCCGTAGTAGTCCAAAGGACCAAGAATATAATAGATCTAAACCGAGGACGGCTGGGAGTAGCCCAAGATGGACATAAGAAGTATGCTGATTTGACAATGAAAGAACAAATAGTATGAAGGAGGGAACCTTGTATTGTTAAAAGTATTCCCTTAAAAAGGAATTGATGAGGGTTGGAAAGAAAGGAAAGTTTAAGTCCACGAATTGTTGGACCCTTGGATATATTAAGACGTATTGGGAAGATAGCATATGAGCTAGCCCTACCCCCGAGCATGTAGCAGGTCATAACGTGTTTCACGAATCAATGTTAAGGAAGTGTAATTCGGATGCCAGATAAATAGGAGCATATGAGCGCCTAGACATGTAACCAAACGTAACTTATATGGAGCAACCAGGAAGGGTTATGGATTGAAAAGGAACAAGTGCTTAGGAGAAGGGTTATCAAACTAGTCAGAGTTGGTGATAGAACCGCAATGTGGGAAAATTTACTTGAGAGTTAGAAAGTGCAATGCTAAGAAATTATCCCTATTCATTTTCTGTCTGATTCCGGGACGAAATCCTTTTAAGGAGGGGAAACTGTAATAACCCTAATTTTTTTGAATTTTTGAAACCCTTATGAATAGTGTTTTGCTGATTATGCTGAATAAGAAAACTTTTCATGCCACACTATGTAGGGGTTCTTTTATTGATCTTCTGGGATATTATTAGTACTCTATGTGGTATATAAGTGTATGTAAAGATCGTCAGAATCCAAATCCGAACACTTTGATTTTTCCCGGAAATCTACCAGATACAAAAAGAATTGAGTATAAGGTAACATAATAAAAAGGATTTAAATTCAAGGATTATAAGAGAGGATCATAAAAGGAATATAATGTATTGAGAAAGGTTAAGGAAACCTAAGTAATAAGATCCCGGGTATGATCCCTCAAATGATAAACGAAAACGAAAGTTAAGCGAACCGCATAACAGATCAGCGGTCATTAGCCAAGTAATTAGGAGTTAATCAAGGGGTTAGTGGATGATGATGTCATCACACCAACAAGAGGAAGACAAGTGTAACAAGATGACATAGGAAAGGTGACATAAGCATGACATAAGGGAAGGAGGTGTGGTTGATTAATAACCACACAATTTTTCATGTGTAAAAAGGTAATTAATCAAAAACAAAAGCTAGCAACCTAGCAAACAAATCAAAAAACACAAAACACTTCCATTTTCAAGAAGAGCTCTCGGCTTTTCTTCTTTTTCAAAGAGGAAAATTCCAAAATTCAAGATCCAAGCCTTATTAATTAGTGAGGTAATTATTTAAGGTTCCTTGTACATAGATATGGATATACTATAAGTTTAAGCTTCTAATTCCTTCACAATCTCTTCCAATAAATCAAGGAAGAAGATGGTGAATAGTAACCTTCAAGAAATAACTTTGGTTTTCTTGATTTTTATGAAAGTTCAAGGTAGCTTAAGCATAGATCAAGGCTTCCGTGGGCATTCCAAGGATCTTTCATTAATTAAAAGCTTCAAGGAAGGTATAACTCTAAATAATCTTAGCATTAAGTTGTTTGGTATAAATGATTATGATGATGGAATGATAGATTAAGTGTAGTAGTTGTTTTGCCATGTTGAGATCTTAGTTGTTAAGTGTTTTTGTTGATTTTGGGAGTTAAGAGTAGCACTAGTTGTTCTTTATGATTCATGGTATGATTTGGGCTTGGTTTAAATGGTTTAAAGTGGTTGATGAGTGATATTGTCATATGGTTGTATTGGGATTGATTGGTGATGGTTTGGTGTTGAATTGGTTTGGTAAAATTTTGGGAAATCGCGTAAACATAGCCGTCGTAATGTCCGATTTACTTTAGACTGTTTTTGTTCTTAACATTAGGACCCGTGAAATCACTTCTAGGTTTTGAACATTGCCATTTTTAGATAGTTCATGTTACGAGCTTCATTTTGATATGTGGTTCGTTTGAATCCGATGTACGGTTTAGGAGAAACGACCGTTTTAAGTAACGGTGTTCCGCAAACGAACCATTACCCCTCGCCTTACTTTGAAACCTTGGTTAAGGACCTTAAATGACTAATTGGGGTATGAAACATTTATTTAAAGTGGATTAGGCAGTGGGTAAGGTACTCACGAAAGAATCACTTTAAAATTCTTAATGGTAAATTTATTAAAAATGGTGGAGCCGAGGGTACTCGAGCGACTTAAGTGAATCATTAAGCGCGAAAGCGAACGTTAGGACTCTAAATGGTTAAAGTCTAGTTTTTTAAGCGATCGGGGTTTAATTCCGACTTATGTTGTTGTTCATAGGTTATCGGACCCACTCTAAGCTTAAGTCTATCCGGGAGCACTCAGGCAAGTTTTCTACCCGTTATACTGTTGTTGTGATGTATACATTTGTATATGCATTATCTTGCGATAGATGCATGATGGTTAATTAGCAAATTCTTGCGATATATTGTAGCATGTGATATGGTATATATGCATGCCTATTTCATATTCTTGATACATATATCTGTTGATTCAGTTGATAATACCTATGCTAGAGATAAGCGGTAATTTGCATATACCCTTAGTATAGGGGACCCAAAGGTGAATATTTTTCTAAAACCGGGAGTCGAGGTTCCCGAGTATAATATATATATATATTTATATATATATATGAAGAGTTTTCAAAACTATGAATCGAATAAGGTTTATTCGATAACTTTATTTTATTAATGAATATTATTTTGAATATTCATTCGAGGGCTTATGACCCTGTTTATTTTATTATTGAATATTATTTTGAATATTCATTCGAGGGCTTATGACCCCGTTTATTTTATTAATGAATATTATTTTGAATATTCATTCGAGGGCTTATGACCCCGTTTATTTTTTTTATTGAATATTATTTTGAATATTCATTCGGGGGCTTATAACCCCGTTTATTTTATTAATGAATATTATTTTGAATATTCATTTGAGGGCTTATGACTCTGTTTATTTTATTAATGAATATTATTTTGAATATTCATTCAAGGACTTATGACTCCGATTAATTACTAATTATTATTCTTTATTTTATTAAGGAATAAGGTGTCGATGATCAAACTCATTTTTGATTATTCAAATAAAGATATTACTTTCGTATAAGTATATCTTTGGTTATTTAATATTCATTTCAAGTATAAGTTTTACAACTTCTACTTCAATTATTTTTATAAACATTATTCTTTATGAGAATATTATTTAAATAATAATATTCAGATATTTTCTAATATATTGGGACTGATTTATTTTATTAAATCAGCAGTACTCCAAACATTTTTAAAAATGTTTACGAGTCTTCAAAATGATTTTAAAAGTTAGAGCGGATCCCAAAACTCATTTTTTTATATATTTAAGATCTTCCTTTCAAAGGGGATTTAAATATTCGCTCAAAACCTGAGGGATCCGGCTCTGTGGTGTGTTTTATATTCGCAACAAGGTTGCTATTTTGATAAAAGAGTTTTTGATTACTTACCCAATACTCGGGAAGTAAAATTCTTGGAACAAGTTAATCCATTAACAGGCATCGCCTGGGAAATATCGGTGAGTTTTCCTTTCCAACTAGATACGACTTCTTGGTGGAGCCGTATCAACAAGTTTCTACATGGGGAAAGTGGGGACGAGCTTTACGTTTCAGAGTCATGGATTTCATCTGAACTAGGAGTGGCGTAAGTGGTCGAGTGGCGCCGGCCCAGCCTTATTATATTGGCCCAAATGGCCTGAAAGTTCCGCAAGACGGTACATTCCTTAGGAGTCCAGTGTTCGGTTGACAAGTAAATTCGACAGGTTCTCCTCTACATGTTGAAAATGGTGGGGTTGTACTACTGCGACTGATCATCGTAAGTGGTCTTCCTGGCGCGACAAACTCCCGTAATGAGTTCATCATTCAGTTGGATATCTTTGCAACACTACCCAGAGCACTTCGATAGAAAGGCTACGGCTGGGCGATTGTTGAGTGTTGGTAGGGTCGAGTTTTCAAAATGGTATTTCCATTGAATGAAGTATCTCGTAACTTCATTTCTTTTGAATGATATTTCAAAGATTGATTCTATACAAGTTATGCCTTATAGCTTCATATATGTGATGAACTAATTATAACTTGAACGGTGGTAGTTCAAGTAGTATTCGGAAAAGATATTAGTATATTGGAGTATCTTGTAACTTCATCTTTTAAACTTATATCTAGTAAATGATTATCTTGTGCATGTCAAAGATTTTCAGAAAAACGTTGAGACAAGGTTAGATATACAAGATCACCTTGCAATGATATTTTTATACAATTATAAACTGGAACTCTGTGTATATTATACATGTCAGAGGATTTCAAAGATTGTTAAAATTATATATGTATATATATACTGAATATTTTGTGACTTGGTCGCGTTAAGATATCAACTTAGTTCAATTCTTCTTGACCAAGACTTTCAGGAATACTATGAGAATGCTCATATATTGTTAATCATTATACATATTATTTTGGTGGGCTTGTTGCTCACCCTTGCTTTCTTCTTTCATCACACAACAACAGATAGAAAAGATGAACATGACCAAGCTTCCAATTCGCAAGCGGTTAGGAAATGTTCCGCAGTTTTCTGGAAGCGTTGATGCCGCTGTAGCTGAGGTAGAAATTACCAATAGGCTAGACTTTCAACTTCTGATATACCAGACTTATGTATCTATATGAATTGTAATAATGGTAAATAAATGTAAATTTATTCAGAAACCCTTTTAAGGTGTAATGGCATATAATTTTGGAATAAAATGACTCGTGTTATTTTTGGATATTCATCTCTGAGACAACCCGGTAGTTGATTGTTTATTAAGATTGGGTGTTATTAAGGGAAATGGAACTCGTGACAACCCGAATCCCCGACCCCGGATTTGGGGGTGTTACATACACTCAATTCTTAATTTCTCAAAATCAATAAACTGAAACTCAAGCACATTATTCCTCTCACTTAAAAACAAATTTTTTTCTTTGATTTTAGCATTTTCTTTAGTAAGAGACTTAAGTGTAACACGCAAATGATATAACTCTGTAGACATGTCATTAATGGCATCATTACACTCAGCTTTAGATAAATGTCAAGGTTTGTAGTAATTACCTGATTGCTTGAGGAACTTATCTCTGTTTCATCAGACTTGGCCATTAGGGCTAGATTGACATAGCTGACATCTTCATCTTCATCCAGACCATCTGCTGCCCAGTCATTTTCTTGTGTAATAAAAACCCTTTCCTTTTGCTTGAGTAGATCAAAATATTTTTGCTTATAATCCACAAACTCAAACTCTTTCTTATTGGAATCTGACTTCCTACACTCACTGGCAAAATGCCCCGCCAAGCCATATTTGAAACATTTGAATTTTGACTTATCCACCATGTTTCTATTTGGCTTGGCTGCTCCAAAGTTCTTCTTGAACTTGAGTTTGGAAAATCTCCTGGAAAGAAATGCTAGGTGCTCATCAATGTCCTCCATGTCATCTTGGCTTAATGAATCTTCACTTTCTACTGCAAGCCCCTTGCCCTTGTTCTCACAGACCTTTGAAGTTGATTCAACAGCTTCTATCTTTACTTCCTTCTCCTTTTCCAACTTAGCAACTAGTGCAATAGATCCTCCTTTCTTCTTTCCTCTCTCCATCCTTTCATCCTGCTCTATTTCAAGCTCATAGGTTTTTAGGATGCCATACAGTCTCTCCAAAGTAAACTCCTTATAATCTTGTGAGTTTCTTAATGAGACTGTCATTGGTTTCCATTCCTTTGGAAGAGATCTAAGGAATTTCAGATTAGAGTCTTTAGTCTGATAGACCCTTCCATGCAATTTGAGAGCATTTAGTAGTTTTTGAAACCTACTAAAAATGTCAGTGAGTGACTCACTTTCCTCATTGTGAAAAGGCTCATATTGCTGAATCAAGAGCTGCATCTTATTTTCTCTAACTTGCTCAGTGCCATCACAGATTATCTGTATAGTATCCCAAATATCTTTGGCAGTTTTGCAGTTGATAATATTGTCAAACATGTCTGCATCAACTCCATTAAACAGAATATTCATGGCCCTTTTATCCTTCCTGACTTGTTCAATGTCAGGATCAGACCATTCATGCCTTGGCTTGGGGACTGATGGCTCGTTTCCTGTTGCAGCTCTTATTGGAACATGAGGGCCTCTTTCTATGCAGTCCATATAGGCCTCATCTTGAGAAAGCATATGAAGATGCATCTTTACCTTCCAATGATGGTAATTATCTTTATCTAGAAAAGGAATCTTGACTCCAACATCCTCCTTGTTCATCTTGCTGAATTGTTTTATTCTTTAAACTCCTTATAAGTTAAGAGCTTGCTCTGATACCAATTGTTAGTCCCTTAACAATATAGCAAGAATTACAGAAGGGGGGTTGAATGGAATTCTTGAACCTTTTTCTTAAAAGAAAAATGTTCGAACTCGAATATAAATATAAGTGTGTTGATTAGCACAATACGGAATAAAAACTTAAGTGAATCAAAACACAAGTAATTAAAAACAAGAGTCTTTAAAAACTTTATGGTGGATTTAAACAATTCCACCAGAGATATATATTATATCGAGAGAACTCTGTGTGCAAGAATGCTCACAGGTGCTTACAAATATGAACTACTGAGAATACAGAGAAATGCTAATAATTCTACTTACAAATGTTTCTCACTTTTTGTATCTCAGATCTTAGTTTCTATTTGCTACTTCTTGGTTTATATATTACCAAGATTACAAAGTCAAAAGACAGGATCATTGTAAAAACTATCGGGTCAAATGCTTTTTTTACTTTGTTCTCTATTACCCAGTTAATAGGCTTCCTCATTCCATTTGCATACACTTCGACGCATGTGACCAGTTGTCACTGTCAACTAATATTTGAATTCTTTATCCGTTGAGTACATGATCATCCGTCGACTTTATGATCATCCGTTGATGGCTTTATTGATCATCCGTCGACTGCTATATTAAACATCCGTTGATAGCTATTTGATCATCCGTCGATGGCTTTGTTAATCATCCGTCGGTAGCTATTTTGGCACTTGACTTGAATTCATTTATGCAGAATTACAAGACATCATCTATGTACAATTAATCAACCTATTCTGCATATCTAGTTAAAATCAACATGACTTATATGCTACTACAGAATCTATACAAAGGTGTATGCAGAATTGTGCTACAGACTCATTATTACATAAGCTACTCACTCGATGGATAATAAGTCATCATCCGTCGGGACTATAATGATTTATCCGTCGGGACTATAATCCTTATCCGTCGAGTGCTACATTATTTCACTAAGTAAAATCTACTTAGGTGTTTTGTTTGTGTAATCATCAAGTACACAACATATGCACAACAAAATTCTTGAGCCTTATCACCTACTACATGTTGATCTATTTGGTCCAGTTAATGTCATGTCTATTACAAAGAAGAAATATGCTATGGTCATAGTGGATGAGTTCACCAGATACACATGGGTGTATTTCTTGCACACAAAAAGTGAAACTGCATCTATCTTGATTGATCATGTCAAGCAACTGGATAAATTGGTCAAAGATTCTGTAAAGATCATAAGAAGTGATAATGGCACTGAGTTCAAGAATTTGATCATGAAAGAGTTCTGCAAAGACCATGGAATAAAGCAGGAATTTTCTGCTCCTGGAACTCCACAACAAAATGGTGTTGTTGAAAGAAGAATAGAACTCTTATTGAAGCTGCACGAACTATGCTTGATGAAGCAAAATTGCCAACCTACTTTTGGGCTGAAGCTGTGCAGACTGCTTGTTTTACTCAGAATGCAACATTAAAAAAGCATGGAAAAACACCATATGAGATGGTGAAGGAAAAGAAGCCAAATCTGAAGTATTTTCATGTATTTGGATGCAAGTGTTTTGTTCTTAAGAGTCATCCCGAACATCTATCCAAATTTGATCTAAAGGCTGATGAATGAATTTTTGTTGGATATCCACTTTCTACAAAAGCCTTCAGAGTCTACAATTTAAGAACAAGGGTTGTCATGGAATCTATCAATATCTCTTTTGATGATAAGAAGATTCCTGGACTTGAAGATTTCAATGATCATGATCAGCTGAGATTCGAGAATGAAGTTTTAAATTCGGATTCTGTAAATCCTGATACTGCAAACTCTGATGGATTAAACTCTGATGTTATTGAAATTGTGGTGACTATGTCTAAGGAAAATACACCTGTGCAGGGGGAGCATACTGAAGATCCAACCACATCTCAAGAAGCATCAGAACCTACAACAGGCTCTTCAAGTTCTGATGGGCCAAGTTGTGATAATTTTGGAAACTCATGTTCTGATATTTCTGGAAACTCAAATAATGAAGGATCCAACTCAGAGAGCATAATTTTAGGGGGAGCATCAGAAAATGTTGATGAAGACAGCATGGTTCATGGGGGAGCATCCAGTTCTAGAGAAAACCTTCCATCTGCAAGGAAGTGGACTAAAGCACATACACCTGACTTAATTATTGGAAATCCTGATGCAGGTGTCAGAACTAGAACAGCTACATCAAATGAATATCTTTATCATTCTTTTCTCTCTCAGACTGAACCAAAGAAAGTGGAAAAAGCTCTTCAAGATGCTGATTGGGTGCAAGCAATGCAGGAAGAGTTAAATGAATTTGAAAGAAATAAAGTCTGGACCCTAGTGCCAAGACCAAGGAACAGATCAGTTATTGGTACAAAGTGGGTGTTCAGAAACAAAACTGACAGTGATGGCATAATTACAAGGAACAAAGCAAGGCTGGTTGCAAAAGGTTACTCTCAACAGGAGGGAATTGATTATGATGAAACATTTGCACCAGTTGCTAGATTGGAAGTCATAAGGATATTTTTGGCTTATGTTGCTCACAAGAAGTTTAAAGTCTTTCAAATGAATGTGAAAAGTGCTTTTCTTAATGGAGAATTGGAAGAGGAAGTATATGTTGAACAACCTCCAGGCTTTGTAGATCACAAATTTGCCAATCATGTCTACAGGCTTGATAAAGCACTTTATGGCCTTAAGCAAGCTCCAAGAGCATGGTATGAGACTTTAGCTAAGTTTCTTCTGGAAAGTGGATTTAACAGAGGAACTATTGATAAAACACTGTTCTACCTCAACCATGGAAAGGACTTACTTTCGGTGCAAATATATGTTGATGATATCATTTTTGTTTCTACAAATGACAGACTTTGTAAGAGGTTTGCCAAACTGATGTAGTCAAGATATCAAATGAGTATGATGGGAGAACTTAACTATTTTCTGGGCCTTCAAGTCAAGCAAGAAGGAACTTTTATTTGTCAATCAAAGTACACCAGAAATTTGTTGAAGAAATTTGGAATGCATGATTGTTCAAGTGCATCCACTCCTATGGCCACTGCAACTAAGTTGGATAAGGATACTGGTAAATCAGTAGATATTACTGATTACAGAGGTATGATTGGCTCACTACTCTATCTAACTGGAAGTAGACCTGATATCATGTATGCTACCTGTCTTTGTGCAAGATTTCAAGCAGATCCAAGAGAACCTCACTTAATAGATGTGAAAAGAATTTTCAAGTACCTTAAGGGTACAACTGATCTGGGATTGTGGTATCCTAGAGAATCAGACTTTAAGCTAATAGGTTATTCAGATGCAAATTTTGCAGGATGCAAAATTGACAGGAAAAGCACAAGTGGAAGCTGCCAACTTCTTGGAGGCATATTGGTTTCTTGGTTTAGCAAGAAACAGAAGTCAATTTCCACATCAACTGCAGAAGCAGAATACATTGCTGCAGGAAGCTGTTGTGCACAGGTTCTTTGGATGAAGAATCAGTTACTGGATTATGGGTTAGAATTTTCTAAAATCCCTATTTACGGTGATACTCAAAGTGCAATTGCTATGACAGGTAATCCAGTTCAGCACTCAATGACAAAGCACATCAGCATTAGGTACCATTTTATAAGGGAACATGTGGATGAAGGTACAGTGGAATTGCATTTTGTTCCCACAGATCAACAACTAGCAGATATATTCACAAAACCACTGTGTGATGCTACTTTTACAAGATTGGTAAATGAACTTGGAATGGTTTCAGGTTCTTTCTCTAAATCTGCTTAGTTTATGTTCTGATACATCAGACTTTATGATCAGTATTTACAGATATTACTATCTTTATGTATTCAGTGCTTAAATTGAAAATTACTTACAGAATTACAGGAATACACATTCACTTTTCGAGTTAAGGAGCCATATTCTGATGACTTTTAAATCCTGATAATAATCAAGTTTTGATGCTGTCGTGACAGTATTTATTTACTTGTTTTATTTTTGGTCATTACTTGAACGATAATATTTTTACCGAATATTGGTTAATGTTAGATAAAACAGTCATAATCATTATGGGTTAATGGTTAGCGTGTATGTGTTGAAAAACTGCATGTGCACAGTAATTATTAACATATCCCGTGCCCATTAACTCTGGCTTTAGATCTTTTACTAACTGTTATTATTACACATCAGTCTAGGGAGTCGAGGGGTCATTATTTTTTACTTGAAAAATTTAACCGATTCTCACGTCCCTTGGTATTCCATTGGCTATTTAAACCAACCATTCATTCCAACCAAAATATCTTTCATTTTCTCACAAACGCACTCTCTTTTTATTCATACCAAAAAAAATGGTCCGTTTTAACATGTTCCTGAACTATGAAACCTTTAACATCGAGTTGAGTTGTGATGAATGGCAACAGGAGTGGCATGTCACCGCCATTCGTGACGAACTTTGGAACTCACTTCCACAAGAGGTTCACACAGGACTCTTGTTCTTATCAATGGAGTATCATTTCCATCTTGATAGGCTGGAAGAGAAAAGGAGAGAAGCTCTCCGTTAGCAAGAACGGATCATCCGTCTTGCAGTGCTCTTCATTAGCAGCATAAGGAATTAGTCATCAGGCTTCTTAGCTTAGGACTAAGGCTGTTGATGTTAGGAATCGTAGAATAGGACTAGGTTGTAATTTTTGCATGTAATTGATAAATTTCATCGAATGTAATCATCTGATATATTAATGAAATTTTCTTTCAATGGCAAGATTTGTTCTTTGTTTCTCAAATTATGTGATTGTGCTTGTTGAATTGCAATTTATTAATCTTTACTTCATCGACTTTTAACTTTATTTTGTAATGAATGTTTTGATTAAATTCTGTTGATTTGAGAAAACAACTGAGGAACAGGTTCCAATATCATAACATGTTATTCTAGAAGCTGAGAAGGTTTCTTCTCAGAAAGATACTATAACTAGGAGTTCTAGGCCCCTCAAAAGGCTTAGAAAATTAAATTCTGATGATAAAACTCCTACAGTGTCTCTACCTTTGAGGAAATTAAAGAAACAGAGAGCTCATAGGGACATAGTTGAGTCAGATTCAAATGTAGTGGAAGCAGCTAAGGAAGGGGATCAGGAATCTCTGATCTCAACAGAACCAGTTATTGAATTACTTCCTTCTGCACAAATAGAAACTGCACAACTAGAAACTGCTCAAGCTAAAATGCCTACACCTCCTATGTCACCTATAGTTCATCCAGTACATACTGAAGAACCAGGAATAAGTGCTGAAATTGATATTCATAACCTGATTGTGCCTGCGGTTTTGTACATGGAAGCTCCACCAATTCAACTCACTCCACCAACAACATTAATGTTGAATGTTGATCAGAAACTGGTTACAGACCAGAATTTAGAGGAAAATGTTGAAGCCTCTGTAGCCTCATATACTGCTATTTTATCAGAGGATGCTGATACTGCAGGATCTACAAGTTCTGATGCTGCTAATGAAGAAATTACTAGTGAAGCTGACAAACTGTTCATAAAGCTGATTTAGTCAAGAAGTTTGTTATAGGGGAAGCACCAGTACCTTGGAGTGAAACTCCTAAAGGAAAGGAGTGGACTAAAGAATGGAACTCAATTAGTTTTGTTCCTTCTAAAAAGATTCTTGTTGAGCATTTTGCAAAAGATGATGAAATGCTGATAAATGATGATTTCAAGGCACAGTTGAGAGTTACTGCATTGAGTACAAGGCACCTTCAAGGTCAGCACTCAATAGCTCATGACAAGGTGAACAAAATTCAGGAAGCTCTAATCCAGCAAGATATGAATGTGAAACTTGAAAAGAACAGATTTTTCAAGCCAGCCTTTGACAGAATTGCCTACATTAAGAAAACTCAGGAGAAACAACAAGCTCAAATTGAAGAAATTCTGCAGAATCAGGCTTCTCACCGAAGTCAACTCAATGAGATCCAATCCTCAGTGGAATTGCTTGTCTCTCTTCTATTACCTGCTGATGCCAAAAAGGGGGAGAAAGTGATTAAGTCCAAATGCAAATCTATTCAGACACTAAAAGGAAAGGATGATGGAAATGATGACCAGGGAAACTCTAATAAGGGTAGAGGTCAAGGTCAAGGAAAAGGACTTTCGTCAAGTAAAGCTAGAATTACAAGTCAAGGAACAAGTTCTGATACTGGGAGAAGAATAAGTTCTGATACTGGTAAAAGGATAGGTTTTGGTGAATATCTAGAACTTGATGAAGAAATTTTAAAACAGTTATTTCTTAAAGAAAATCTAGGAATGGACTTTGAGAGTCTAAAGGAAGAAAAAGTTAGACTCAAAGCAGAAGGTGTCAAGACAAAATCTGAAGCTTCTGTTGTTAAAAAGAAATTTCCAAAACCTAAGGGTATTGTGATAAAGGAAAGAATAAGTTCTGAGGCAACCAAGGCCAAATCACAAATGGAAATTGATCCAACGTCCAAGGGCAAAGAAAAAGTTGATAAACCTGTAAAGGTTATATGCCAGTTATGGATGAAGAAATAATTGATGAAGAAGCAGATGCTAACCTTACTCTGATTTCAAAGAAGATTTTTCAAACAACCTCTGACATGGCTCATGTTGTTCAGAGTCAAGATTTAGTAAGTTCTGATATGACAGTGAAGCAAGCAACCTCCGATATAGCTCAAGTTGGCTTGATATCAGAAGATAAGGAAAAGGAAACCTCTGACATTGCTCATGTTAAACCTTCGAAGATACTCATACCAAGATTCACCAAAGCTAAACAGACTCAATCTTTGAAGACTGCAACAGGTGGTTTTGAAGCAAGAGTTGTTACAGGAAAGGAATCAAGAGATAAATCTGGGTTAGGTAGTTCTGATGAAAGAAGAGTACATAACACTATCAATGATCCAACTTCCTTAAGTGAACCAGGTATTGGAGCAACTCCTGAAAGATTGAATCGAGTTGAATCTGTACAAATGGTTTACCATACCTTCTTAAAAGAACATATATTGTTATATTTTATGACAGATGGAAGGGTATACCAGATTAAGAAAAATGCTATACCACTGAAGTATTTTGAAGAACTGGAACATGTTCTATACCTACTTCAAGTGAAAGACAGATTAACAGATAGTGATGCGGGATATTTAAAGTCTCAAATTCAAAGACAAAAGAAGCTTTATTCTGTAAAGTCTGAGAGCACATACTGTCCCAAGTACAGAGATCACAAGGGTGATATTGTCGATATGAAGCCTAACTCTGCTAGGATTATAACTACTTTTCTGAGTTATAAGGCTGTGGAATTCAATCTAGAGTCTGACAAGGCATATCTGATAAGACTAGATCAGGAGATAAGAAAAGTTAAGATAAATGATCTCAGAGCAGCTATTTTTCAAACTGGAGAAGATACAGCTGAATTGATAAATGCTAAAAGGAGGATGGTCAATGAACTTGAATATGCAGAGAGTTGTTTGTTGAAGAACTATCTCAGGACAACTCCTGATATTAAAGAGATCAGAAGAAATTGAAAGTTGAATCCAAGTCAAAGATCTACAACTACTTAAAGTCTGAAGTTTATACAGACTGAAGCGGTTATCAAAAGTTAAAGATGGTAAAGCTGAAAGGACTGTAAGTTATAGTTATCTAGTCAAATTCTCATGCATTTGTACTTAATGTTTTTGACATCATCAAATATCTGTTGAACTTGTATATTATGCTAATTTACAAGTTGGGGGAGATTGTGAGATATATTTGATAATGTCATGTGTAATATGATTCGTGTTTAGTTTTCAGATCTTAAATTACAGAACAAATCAATACTTAACTGGAAATCAGCACTTATACTGCAGACAGAACTTAAGATATCAGAACTTAAGTTATCAGAACTTAAGGTTCAGAAGATATTTATCAGGAGATAATATCAGGACTTAAGATGACTTTTAGATAAGGCAGGCAGCTGATTGAAAGGAAAGAAGATCGAGACTAAGATAGAAAGAATTGTGCATGAAGAAGGAATTTTATAAAGAATAGAATACTTGGAAGAAAAGATAACTAGTTGATATATTTTAGGAAGCGGAATTATATTCCATATCGATTAGAAGATTATCTTGTAACTGTGTAGTATATAAACACAGGCATAGAGTTTACTATAAGTGTTACGATTATCGAAATTATTATTCTTTGTAACTCTAGCAGCTCTCGTGATAATTTGTTCATCACTGAGAGAGGACAGTTCCGTATTGTAACAGAGTTTATTGTGTTAAATAAAATCTGTATTCAGTTACTTAAGTTCTTATATTTAATTTGATTGTGCTAAACACTGTATTCAACCCCCTTTTACAGTGTGTGTGACCTAACATGATGCATACCACCTTACTTCCTTATTTTATAACTAATTTATTTGTTACAGTTCGCTAACCATTCATTTCACATCGAAATCCTCTAATTTGAATTGCATCGTGTTAACGTAATCTACCATACTGATGAGATCCTCATAATACGAACAACTATCTGATTTGATATCTTATCCACGATCATATTGTCAGTGTATCCATTCTTCCTTGCTCGCAAATGTCCACCATTTATCGGCTTGCAATCATATCGTCCTTCGACATGTAATTCTACCTATCACACGGGACTATTCCATTTCTTTTGTAATCATCAAAGAACAGACTCCACGCAAGAGGAGAGTTTGTGAATATGATTTTGATTGAAAAGAACCGGATAAGGAATAACAATATAACAAACAATTGGAAGAATCTGTAAATCAATAAATTGAAGGAAGAAGAATGAGTGAAGATTTAAATGTGAATAAGACAACCATTTTTGTACGCAAGATGGCCAGTCTTTCATACTATATGGCATACAGCACATGATTAGGTGACGTCCCACCTGACTCTTCATCATTTCGACAAAGCGTCACACCACAACACTGTTTGTCTTAATCAGAAATCAATAATTTGAAAAGAGAAACAATTCAGAAGGAATACAATAAATTTTCTTTCATTTTCGCCTCCTATCATTTATCCACAGAAGAAGGTCATACGTACTCAAGAATTAAGAAGAACATGTGCTATCATATTAGAAGAAAGAATGTCAGTGTTGATCACCTTCCACGCTTCACCTACGTATGCCTTTAGGATCATTCGAATACAGGTTTACAGTTCAAGTCACATCATTGCTTCGGAATGCTATCCGGAAATGCCTTCACATCAACTATTTTAATGATTCGACCATAAGCGCGTCCTTACGAAATTTATAATTATTATTTCCGATTTTCTCTATGACACGTAGAATAACAATCGATCCCGCAACGTCTCAACTCCGTCGATAGGAATACTATTTTTCTCCAATCATCTGGAAGATTCTTCCATTTCCTTCAATCATCCGTTGTTCGCTCAAATTACAAATCTCGTTAAATTTTAATAATTTCACGAATTAGGTAGATAATGTTTTAACACATTGATTCAATTATTGATATTATTAAACAAAATTTATGTTCGTCTTTCACGGAAAATTTAATCTTTCTTCTTACTAGTGGGTCTACTTGGTCCTCCAAATTAACAATATTGAGTCTAAATCCATTTTTTCTTTTTAGATCATTTTCTGTTTGTAATGACAAGAACTTAAGTAGTAATTCGACAACCAAATCGCGAAACTCATTTAATGCAAAGATTTTCTAAAAGTTGATTAAGAAAATCTTTTTCAAAATCTCATCTTAAAATTTTAAAAATCAAATATTTGGTCGTCCTTACTATATAAGTTACTTGCTATTCTTATGATCCTTTAATGAAATATCTACTTAAAAGAATGTTCATATAAGGGTCTCTCCACTTTGGTACATCTTCTATTTTTCCTTGGGTTCCATTCGAATTTATTAGCCGACGAACTTTTCCTCTTCCGTTGTATATCATTTTATTCGCAATTCAACCACAACCCTGACGTCTGGTACTGTCTTTGACATTCTTGTCATCGTCCTTGACGTTATGCTTACAACCATGCAGGTGATTCGACATTCTGTATATAGATAGGGTCGCACCTTCTTGCTAGACTTACCTATATCCAGTAAGGTAAATATCATTCCTTGCGCAGCTCTCGATAAGTGATAAGAATCTTCTCACAACAGTGGTGCCTTCAAACCCTGCAACGTTGGTTCTTCATCAGCTTCTGTAATATCCCATATTTTTAGATATTATTATTATAATTATTTGGAATTATTTATGTGATATTATTTGAGTATTTCAATTTTTATGTGCTCAAAATAAAATATGGGATGAGTCTGTGTGTTACTTTATTGTTAATTTTGGGTAATTGTGGATACGAACCTTATTTGTATAATTAATTATTGAACGACATTATTTTGTTCTTAAAATGATTTTATTGATTATTTATTCTCATAAATGCTAAAATTATTTCTAAAATTATTTGTATTGTTTTATAATTTTATTTATTCGTTTTAGGAATTTATAAAATTTAGAAATCAATATTTTATTGATTATTTATCTTTAAATGATTGCCTGATTTCATCTAATAATAAAATCAGTATTAAATTCAGAAATGCTTCAAAAATCAAGAAAATTTTATTTTATTAACTTTTAAATATTTCGAGCATTTTAAAATTTTTTCGTCAATTTTCTGGCTTTTATTCACCCACACATTTATTCGTTTAATCGATAAATGCGGGTACGTTTCGCATCATTAAAAATGCTTTAAAGAATTATGAAGATTTTATTTATTTAATTTTTAATTACTTCAACAAATTTAAAAGTTATTTTGGGTAAATTTCGGAGTTATGATACTTGTAATTACCTTTCAGATATTCCAAAATTTAAGTATCGTGTTATTTGTTGGTTCAATAAGTAATAAAAAGAAACAAAAAGGGGGGGGGGGAGATTATTCAATCGGGTATAACCCGTTTCTCTTCTCCTTTGTTCGTTGTCTCCCTACCCTTCTCTCTCAATCGATTCATGTCTCTCTCTGTCGATTCCCTCTCTGTCTCTCTCGATTTTCTTCTTTTCTCCTCTTTTCTTCCCTTCCTCCGCCCTGCTTTCGGTTTCTGGTGAGTTCGCCGTCACCCCTCTTCCTTTTTCCGGTGAAATCGCCGCTCTCCCTCCTGTTTATTTTCCGGTCGCTGCATGTATACATATATACTTGTTGTATGTATATGTTCTTGTGCGTGTGTGTGTATCAGTTTGTGTGTGTGTATACTGCTGTGTTTTATTGCCCCTGTTTTCCAGTTCTGTATTTTTCCGGCCCCTGTATTCCAGTTGTGCTGCGGTGGTTGGCGCGTTGTTGTTACGCGCGTGTTATTGTTTTTCCCGAATTGAAATTGTTTTTAATTTTTTTTTTAATTTGTTTCTCTGCAGGAATATTTTGAGTAATATGCGTGAAATAAAATATTATTTGGTTTAGGTTGATTTTTGCTTGTTAATTATAGTTATGAACTTGCTAATTGATTTTGTGTAGTTTCGAGTTGTGTAAGTCAATACTTGGTTGAATTTCGCTTATATATTCTTAGGCGGATTGAATGTCTAAATGACAACTACTATTCTTGATTTTATAAAATCTAAAATTTCAGTTGGTACGGATGATTTCCGGGTTTTTAAGATTTATAACAAAGGTGTAGTAGTGTATAACTTGAGTTTTGGTTCGTTAAGTGATTATGGCTTGACCCGGTTAATATATGTTTAAGTTATAATAGTTTATGGTGGTTTTAAATTTCAGTCTTGGTATTTTGAGTTGTTCTACAAAATTTTCAGATTTATACATAGTTATTTGAAGGATTATTAGTGAGTTATATGCATGATATGTTGTGAATTGTGTTGTCAAATCCGTTTAGAAATAAGCTGAGTTCTTGTTAAATTCGTAGCTTTTAACTAGTTCATCGTATGATAATGATTTTGCACTCTCTGGAAAGATAATGGAATTATCTACAATTTTCATTCTTTGTGTTTTTCCAAATTCGGCCTGCAATTATGATAAAATCTGCCATTTGTAAAATCTGTCCTGTTATTTCAGTTTGATACATCCTGACTTCAAAAATTCATAGTAAATTCATTATTTTAGCTATGACTTTGAACTATACCAATTTTAAAAGCTTAATTCAGGATCTACAATTGTTACTTATAGTTCATTAATCAATTCTATGATTTAAGAGTCTCAAATACTAAGTTACTTGCGAAAACAGGGCTGAATCTGCTTATGCAGCTGTGTATTTTAAAGTTTCTGAATTCGTTACTTGGTCATTTTTAGCGAGCCTTACCATTTTGGAAAGGTCGCTAAATATCCTACAACTTTTATGTTTTAAACTTTTCTGTTTAAGTTCATCTAGGTGTTGTAAAATGTCATTCTTCCGAGGCTGGTTAACTTAAATTTTAGGTTCGGTAGCTATTTTGTATGTTATAACTCGACATATGGTTTCGTGCTAATATATGTGATTGATAGTCATTGTTTAATAGATTAAATATATGAACCTATAATATAGAAGTGTTGGTTAGTGATTTGATATGTGCTTTCTAGTTTATTAAATTATAGATTTAAGTTAGCATACTTGATGACATACTTGACTTGTGCACATGTACATTGACTTGTTATTTGTATATGTGATAGCAACGAGGTGTCTTATGAAAATACATGTTAGTATATGCCTATTTGAGATTGAGTTTAGTTGCTAATTATTAGAGTGTGATTTGAATATGTGTATAGTTACTAGTCTATGTGATATATGTGTAAGGTGATTTATTTAAGTGTTTACTCAAGTTGAATTGGTGATGACTAAATTATATAACTGTAAGTTCAAATATTATAAATTATTCAGTATACTTAATTGTTTAGGTGCCGCAAGTCTGGGCGGGTAATTTTCCTTAAATGTTTAGGTGCCGCAAGTCTGGGCGGGTACTTTTCTTACTTGTTTACTTTTATGTTGCTGCAAGTTGAGGCAACTTTATTTTGTTTGTTTATAAGATTAAATTGTGGAATTGAAAAACAGGCGGATAGTCCTAATTACGAATACTTCATGCCAAAATTTTCTAAAATTCCCCTGTATCTAAATCTATTTGACTTATTTGATTTCAATGATTTGAAAGCATGTTATGATTGTTAGTCGTAACACGTATATGATATGTTTGGGTAAGAACATTGAAATGACTTGTGGGTTGTATTTGTGGTGTGGTTATTCAGGGTATTGTCCATATTACAAATAGGTCATGCCGAATTTTTCGTAGAAATATTATCATAAGTTGCGCGTTCTCGTGTTAAATAATATTCTGAGTTGGTAGTAAGTTTTAAACTATAATATGTGCGACTTATTATATGATATATATATACATATATATCGCGAAAGGGTAGAAATAAGATAATCGTTTCAGAAGAATACTAAAGTAGTATCTTTTTACTTATGATAGGATCGGGCATTAAGGGCGTGAGACCAAACAAAGGCAAGAGAAAGGGAGAGTTGCATAGTATTTCGGTAGATACGGATTGTTCGAGACGGATAGAACCAGACGTTGGGGATCAAAACTGAAGTTTGATAAGATTTCGTATCAGACCGCAGTAACCGCATTAGCGGCATATCAAAGAATTAAGAATAAGAAATGGTGACGTCTTGAGAAAGCATCATGAGATATTTGTGTTTTTGCGAGTGTGACTAACTGCTAAAAACCCAAAGGCAAGTATTCCTAACCTTTCTCCTTAAATACTGCAAATATTTATTTGTTCCTATTCTAAGTTCAGAATAGTTAAACTGTTTTATATTTCGCTGCAATTACTCTTATTTATGCAAGTTCCTTTCACTATTATTCCTTTATCATCGATTGCTCTCTTGAGCAAGTACCCAAAGTGATTTGACATCAAAATACTCCACGGACTGGATGGTTACTATATATATATAAGGACCAGTGATGAGCTGGATCCTATGGGCCGGAGATGAACCGGACCCTTTAGGCCATAGTTGCCTGAGTACTCCTTATGTTGGTTGGGTCTATGCAGTTGGGTATAGATCCGCACTATATTCTGACTGATCAGCAGATTATAGTGCATATGTTGGTTTCTAGTATCCAGTCTAATTTATTGTTGATCGCCATTGATGGCATTCCTTCTTGAAAAGAAATTATGATTATGAATTAATTTCTTAGCACTCAGTTTCGGGAAAATTACAGTGTTTATAAATGAATTCGAAGTTCAGATTGTTGCTGCAACATTTTTTGCTCAGTGATAATTAGAATCTTGAATGAATTGGGATCTTCTTAATTATTTAACCCGTCCTTATCAGGCTGGTTTAGCAGGCTAAGTCTATGGAAACTTAGTCGATAATGATGGATACTGAATAGTTAGGAATTTCTTGAACATTGATAAATATTAATTTCCAGAGTTCAGTTTTGAATAAAGTTTATGATTCAATATATATTCATTGTTTCATGTTATTGTGGTTTACGATATTTCCGTAAACACTATTTTTACGAGTTTTATTCTCGTCAAGATTCAAAGTATTGCTGAAGCATGTCGCTCAAGAATATCAAAATGCTTTTGAATACAATTAAGGAATCAATTCTGGGGTTCCTCAACTAAAATTTTATGATTTAGCAACTATGATTTTAAAAATGTTCTGCTCTAATGCAGATGTCGGTTTTATATCAAACGACCCTATATTTACTATAATGATCTTGCTGAGCATTTCTTCCGCTCATACTTGCCTATTTTTAAATTTAACCTCCAGTGAGGATTAGCTTGCGCTGTTTAGCTGCGTAATTCGAGGAAGCAAAGAAGAAGCTTTTGGAAGGTGGTTGATCCAGGGTTTGCGGGCTAGTGTAAGTTTTATTGTGTAAAGTTGTTTATATTATATTATATTATAATTGTGTATTATATTTGGGCCTAGTATACTTCTTTTCGAAGTTATACTAGTGGGTTAAGTTTTAAGGTTGAGAATTATTAAAAAGAGTTTTAAAAGAAAGTGAAAAATTTATTGTTGGAATTTGGAATTCTTGTTTCTAGAACTGTAACCTTAAAAGATCTTGGATTAGTTGGGGTCATTTGTGCTAAATATCTTCCGCTGGCATTTATTTATCGATTAAATAGGTAGTTTTGGATTGAGGTTTCTTCGTGACGACCAAATCCTCTGACCCCGGATTTGGGGGCGTTACAGGTTGGTATCAGAGCTGAGGTTATAGTAAACTAGAAACGAGAGTGTGTAGGAGTGTGTATAGCTATGTGAGGACGTTTGAGCTCATATCGAGTTCCCGTTGGACTATTGGATATAGTACCAACGAATAAGTTAAGATAGGCGCATTCGTTCGAGATGATTGTGCTGAGCTGGATGGAACTCCGGAAAGCTGTAAACTTCTATTGTGGAATCTTTCGAGACTACGATTCGACGACGATGGAGATTATCGATATCATTGGAACGTGAAGAAGTGTCTAGAAGTGGGTGACGATTTAACTGGAGAGTTCAAATTGAAGATAAATATTAAGACTTTGGCAATACCTTCTCTTTCTATAATTCCTTTTGACATCTCTCAAAAAGAAGTAATTGTTAGAGGATATATTCCCTAACACTCATTTTCAATCATAACTGTGTTTTAAATGTGCCAGAGGTTGTCATGAAGCCTATTTTTCAGGTTTTGATAGCTCTGCCAAGTTATGATAATTTAACTTCCACTTTTCTTATTTGGTGGATAGTTTCTTGGTAATGTGACACCACTTGCTCATTTGGTGTCAGAATTTTTGTTCTCTGGATTTCATTTCCTTCAGAAATATAATCTTTGAAATATTTTCAGTTTTATTCATTTGATTTTGAATTCCTTTTATATTCTTTAATTCTGACTGAGATGAACAACCCTAACTATAGGGGACACAAGGTATACCTGTCTGTGTGATAGGAGTTGGATGGGACGCCATCACTTGTGTGTGTTGTGACTACAAGAAGGTTAACAACCTTTAGTAGTGTCTTAATTTGGACACGCAATACCAAGTTCATTTGATCATATTGATCTCTCAGTTATTCTTTCATTTCAACAACACTTTCTCATAAATTCAGACTTTGGTACCCACAATAGTGGGACACCAGTTATGATATCAAATTCTTTTCTTTTTGAAATTCCATGATTTTATCATCTCAAACATTCGAAGGTATGCCAATCAAGTTAAGCTGAGTTATCTTGGTCAAGTCAAAGTAAAGCGATGTGATGGAATTACCAAGGACGACAGTGAAATGCAATGCGATTAAAATGTCAGTGGCATACAACGAAGTCAGTCTGTTTCTTATTTCTCTCTCTCCACTTATCTCTCCCTCTCTCTTTCTTTTTCTTTCTCTTTATCTTTCTCTCTATTCTTCTTTCTCGCAATCAGTAAAAGCGATTCTATTGTGAAATTGGTCAAAAGAGGTGAATGGAACAGTGGTGCACGGTGAAGCTCCTATAAAAGTTTTATCATACAACGAATACAAGATTTATTTGAGATTATGGAAAACTAGGATTATTTGGGAATGGAAAGTTGGTTAGAAAACCCTTAGTGCTTTCTTCTGCTGATTCCGAGGACGAAATCCTTATAAGGTGGGTAGATTGTAATATCCCATATTTTTAGATATTATTATTATAATTATTTGGAATTATTTATGTGATATTATTTGAGTATTTCAATTTTTATGTGCTCAAAATAAAATATGGGATGAGTCTATGTGTTACTTTATTGTTAATTTTGGGTAATTGTGGATACGAACCTTATTTGTATAATTAATTATTGAACGACATTATTTTGTTCTTAAAATGATTTTATTGATTATTTATTCTCATAAATGCTAAAATTATTTCTAAAATTATTTGTATTGTTTTATAATTTTATTTATTCGTTTTAGGAATTTATAAAATTTAGAAATCAATATTTTATTGATTATTTATCTTTAAATGATTGCCTGATTTCATCTAATTATAAAATCAGTATTAAATTCAGAAATGCTTCAAAAATCAAGAAAATTTTATTTTATTAACTTTTAAATATTTCGAGCATTTTAAATTTTTTCCGTCAATTTTTTGGCTTTTATTCACCCACACATTTATTCGTTTAATCGATAAATGCGGGTACGTTTCGCATCATTAAAAATGCTTTAAAGAATTATGAAGATTTTATTTATTTAATTTTTAATTACTTCAACAAATTTAAAAGTTATTTTGGGTAAATTTCGGAGTTATGATACTTGTAATTACCTTTCAGATATTCCAAAATTTAAGTATCGTGTTATTTGTTGGTTCAATAAGTAATAAAAAGAAACAAAAAGGGGGGGGGAGATTATTCAATCGGGTATACCCGTTTCTCTTCTCCTTTGTTCGTTGTCTCCCTACCCTTCTCTCTCAATCGATTCATGTCTCTCTCTGTCGATTCCCTCTCTGTCTCTCTCGATTTTCTTCTTTTCTCCTCTTTTCTTCCCTTCCTCCGCCCTGCTTTCGGTTTCTGGTGAGTTCGCCGTCACCCCTCTTTCTTTTTCCGGTGAAATCGCCGTTCTCCCTCCTGTTTATTTTCCGGTCGCTGCATGTATACATATATACTTGTTGTATGTATATGTTCTTGTGCGTGTGTGTGTATCAGTTTGTGTGTGTGTATACTGCTGTGTTTTGTTGCCCCTGTTTTCCAGTTCTGTATTTTTCCGGCCCCTGTATTCCAGTTGTGCTGCGGTGGTTGGCGCGTTGTTGTTACGCGCGTGTTATTGTTTTTCCCGAATTGAAATTGTTTTTAATTTTTTTTTTAATTTGTTTCTCTGCAGGAATATTTTGAGTAATATGCGTGAAATAAAATATTATTTGGTTTAGGTTGATTTTTGCTTGTTAATTATAGTTATGAACTTGCTAATTGATTTTGTGTAGTTTCGAGTTGTGTAAGTCAATACTTGGTTGAATTTCGCTTATATATTCTTAGGCGGATTGAATGTCTAAATGACAACTACTATTCTTGATTTTATAAAATCTGAAATTTCAGTTGGTACGGATGATTTCCGGGTTTTTAAGATTTATAACAAAGGTGTAGTAGTGTATAACTTGAGTTTTGGTTCGTTAAGTGATTATGGCTTGACCCGGTTAATATATGTTTAAGTTATAATAGTTTATGGTGGTTTTAAATTTCAGTCTTGGTATTTTGAGTTGTTCTACAAAATTTTCAGATTTATACATAGTTATTTGAAGGATTATTAGTGAGTTATATGCATGATATGTTGTGAATTGTGTTGTCAAATCCGTTTAGAAATAAGCTGAGTTCTTGTTAAATTCGTAGCTTTTAACTAGTTCATCGTATGATAATGATTTTGCACTCTCTGGAAAGATAATGGAATTATCTACAATTTTCATTCTTTGTGTTTTTCCAAATTCGGCCTGCAATTATGATAAAATCTGCCATTTGTAAAATCTGTCCTGTTATTTCAGTTTGATACATCCTGACTTCAAAAATTCGTAGTAAATTCATTATTTTAGCTATGACTTTGAACTATACTAATTTTAAAAGCTTAATTCAGGATCTACAATTGTTACTTATAGTTCATTAATCAATTCTATGATTTAAGAGTCTCAAATACTAAGTTACTTGCGAAAACAGGGCTGAATCTGCTTATGCAGCTGTGTATTTTAAAGTTTCTGAATTCGTTACTTGGTCATTTTTAGCGAGCCTTACCATTTTGGAAAGGTCGCTAAATATCCTACAACTTTTATGTTTTAAACTTTTCTGTTTAAGTTCATCTAGGTGTTGTAAAATGTCATTCTTCCGAGGCTGGTTAACTTAAATTTTAGGTTCGGTAGCTATTTTGTATGTTATAACTCGACATATGGTTTCGTGCTAATATATGTGATTGATAGTCATTGTTTAATAGATTAAATATATGAACCTATAATATAGAAGTGTTGGTTAGTGATTTGATATGTGCTTTCTAGTTTATTAAATTATAGATTTAAGTTAGCATACTTGATGACATACTTGACTTGTGCACATGTACATTGACTTGTTATTTGTATATGTGATAGCAACGAGGTGTCTTATGAAAATACATGTTAGTATATGCCTATTTGAGATTGAGTTTAGTTGCTAATTATTAGAGTGTGATTTGAATATGTGTATAGTTACTAGTCTATGTGATATATGTGTAAGGTGATTTATTTAAGTGTTTACTCAAGTTGAATTGGTGATGACTAAATTATATAACTGTAAGTTCAAATATTATAAATTATTCAGTATACTTAATTGTTTAGGTGCCGCAAGTCTGGGCGGGTAATTTTCCTTAAATGTTTAGGTGCCGCAAGTCTGGGCGGGTACTTTTCTTACTTGTTTACTTTTATGTTGCTGCAAGTTGAGGCAACTTTATTTTGTTTGTTTATAAGATTAAATTGTGGAATTGAAAAACAGGCGGATAGTCCTAATTACGAATACTTCATGCCAAAATTTTCTAAAATTCCCTTGTATCTAAATCTATTTGACTTATTTGATTTCAATGATTTGAAAGCATGTTATGATTGTTAGTCGTAACACGTATATGATATGTTTGGGTAAGAACATTGAAATGACTTGTGGGTTGTATTTGTGGTGTGGTTATTCAGGGTATTGTCCATATTACAAATAGGTCATGCCGAATTTTTCGTAGAAATATTATCATAAGTTGCGCGTTCTCGTGTTAAATAATATTCTGAGTTGGTAGTAAGTTTTAAACTATAATATGTGCGACTTTTTATATGATATATATATACATATATATCGCGAAAGGGTAGAAATAAGATAATCGTTTCAGAAGAATACTAAAATAGTATCTTTTTACTTATGATAGGATCGGGCATTAAGGGCGTGAGACCAAACAAAGGCAAGAGAAAGGGAGAGTTGCATAGTATTTCGGTAGATACGGATTGTTCGAGACGGATAGAACCAGACGTTGGGGATCAAAACTGAAGTTTGATAAGATTTCGTATCAGACCGCAGTAACCGCATTAGCGGCATATCAAAGAATTAAGAATAAGAAATGGTGACGTCTTGAGAAAACATCATGAGATATTTGTGTTTTTGCGAGTGTGACTAACTGCTAAAAACCCAAAGGCAAGTATTCCTAACCTTTCTCCTTAAATACTCCAAATATTTATTTGTTCCTATTCTAAGTTCAGAATAGTTAAACTGTTTTATATTTCGCTGCAATTACTCTTATTTATGCAAGTTCCTTTCAATATTATTCCTTTATCATCGATTGCTCTCTTGAGCAAGTACCCAAAGTGATTTGACATCAAAATACTCCACAGACTGGATGGTTACTATATATATATATATAAGGACCAGTGATGAGCTGGATCCTATGGGCCGGAGATGAACCGGACCCTTTAGGCCATAGTTGCCTGAGTACTCCTTATGTTGGTTGGGTCTATGCAGTTGGGTATAGATCCGCACTATATTCTGACTGATCAGCAGATTATAGTGCATATGTTGGTTTCTAGTATCCAGTCTAATTTATTGTTGATCGCCATTGACGGCATTCCTTCTTGAAAAGAAATTATGATTATGAATTAATTTCTTAGCACTCAGTTTCGGGAAAATTACAGTGTTTATAAATGAATTCGAAGTTCAGATTGTTGCTGCAGCATTTGTTGCTCAGTGATAATTAGAATCTTGAATGAATTGGGATCTTCTAAATTATTTAACCCGTCCTTATCAGGCTGGTTTAGCAGGCTAAGTCTATGGAAACTTAGTCGATAATGATGGATACTGAATAGTTAGGAATTTCTTGAACATTGATAAGTATTAATTTCCAGAGTTCGGTTTTGAATAAAGTTTATGATTCAATATATATTCATTGTTTCATGTTATTGTGGTTTACGATATTTCCGTAAACACTATTTTTACGAGTTTTATTCTCGTCAAGATTCAAAGTATTGCTGAAGCATGTCGCTCAAGAATATCAAAATGCTTTTGAATACAATTAAGGAATCAATTCTGGGGTTCCTCAACTAAAATTTTATGATTTAGCAACTATGATTTTAAAAATGTTCTGCTCTAATGCAGATGTCGGTTTTATATCAAACGACCCTATATTTACTATAATGATCTTGCTGAGCATTTCTTCCGCTCATACTTGCCTGTTTTTAAATTTAACCTCCAGTGAGGATTAGCTTGCGCTGTTTAGCTGCGTAATTCGAGGAAGCAAAGAAGAAGCTTTTGGAAGGTGGTTGATCCAGGGTTTGCGGGCTAGTGTAAGTTTTATTGTGTAAAGTTGTTTATATTATATTATATTATAATTGTGTATTGTATTTGGGCCTAGTATACTTCTTTTCGAAGTTATACTAGTGGGTTAAGTTTTAAGGTTGAGAATTATTAAAAAGAGTTTTAAAAGAAAGTGAAAAATTTATTGTTGGAATTTGGAATTCTTGTTTCTAGAACTGTAACCTTAAAAGATCTTGGATTAGTTGGGGTCATTTGTGCTAAATATCTTCCGCTGGCATTTATTTATCGATTAAATAGGTAGTTTTGGATTGAGGTTTCTTCGTGACGACCAAATCCTCTGACCCCGGATTTGGGGGCGTTACAGCTTCCATCAATCGATTGCCCCCGGCGTGGAACTCGTCCTAATACCTAATTTTAAGTTAAATCATACTAGTACTCACATAGCTTCCCTTACACAAATTCTCATAAAAATCAATCGCATATTCTTCAAAACCACATGAAAAGTAGGGTAACATACCCAGTCTCCGTTGATCTGTCGATTCCTCATTACTGTAAGATCTGAGAACTCAATATACCTATAGCGTTGTATTATTCGCCTCACACTTCCCTCCACAATTATGGCTTACCAATTCTATATCAGACCTGCTAATCCTCACTCACACTCAATTCGAACTTAAAATGAGTATGCCTAGGGTCTTTCCTATCTCATATGGCCTATCACTCATATCTTACCCTCACCTATTCTTATTTCAGTGACCAATAAGCTGTAGCTCTGATTCCAACTTGTAACAACCCAAATCCAGGGTCAAGATTTGGTGTCACCAAACAATATTTACATAAAATAAAAGAATATTCAATTAACCCCTTGAATCCGGATCGTTTACAAGATTGGGTATGAAATAAGAATCTAACCTTCTACAATTCATAACTACAATACAAGTGTAAATACCTTTATGCTAACGTCCTTGTCATATTTTTCTAACATCTTCGTCCTCTCGCAACGGAGATCTCTTTAACTTCTGCTGTCTAACGAAAGCTATTCACTTTTATCCTTATCTGCTTCTGAAAGAAATAAGAATTTACAAAGCAAGAGTGAGCCAAAAATGCCCAGCTAGTATATAATTTGAGTTTCAAGCATTTGTTTCAAAGGAAAATTTCTGGACAAAAGATTTAAACAATTTTAAACAATTCTATTTATTTGAAGGAGTTGAGCGAATAAACATTGGTTGTTACCAGCCTTTATTATAGATCCAAAGGTGGCAAGCAATTCCCAGATTCATCTCCTGAATCAGGGTTTTGTCTGGTTTTCGAATCATAAAACTTTTCGAGAGAGAATGTCGTTAATGGCGATCAACAATAAATTAGACTGGACACTAGTTCGCACCTATATCCTACTGATCAACCAGGATACAGTGCAGATCTATACCTACCTGTATAGATCCAGTTGGGTACCCAGGCTCTACGGCCCATCTCAAGGATCCGGTTATGTCCCCGTCCTTGGGATTAAGAACACTTAATCCCACACATCACTATCCAGCCCATGGAGTATTTTGATGTCAAATCATTTTGATTTCAAAACCTCCCAATTCAGGGTTCGCAAATAACCCGAAAGAATTGGTATTTGCTCAAGAGAGCAATCGATAATATAGGAACAATAATGAAAAGAACATGCATAATAAGAGTAATTACAGCGAAATATAAAACATTTAACTATTCTGAACTTAGAATAGGAATGAATAAATATTTGCAGTATTTTAAAAGAAAGTTCAGGAATACTTACCTCGATAAGTTCTAACCACTATTATTGGTTGACTTTTGGATTGCCTTGAACGTCTGTCTTTATCGTCAGACCACTATCCTATTCTGGCTACGATCTCAACGCTCAGGTCCTTCGATTGGAACTTCGTTGAGCTCATCGACTAACCACTATATCATTCTTAGTCCGACATCACTCATTGGGTCTTCCGACTAGGACCGGTGATTAGCCGGAAAAAGGAAACCAGGCGGTGGTGGAAGCAGATCAGCGGCGGTGGTACAGGGAAAGAAGTCGGGGAAGGGGGAAACAGGGGGATAGAAGGGAGAAGAGAGAGAAAATTTAAAGGGAGTCATATCGAGAGAGAAGAGGGATTGATCGGAGAGAGAAGGACGACATCGACGAGAGAGATGAGAGGCGGTGAGGAAGATAAGGCGCTTGAGAGAGAGAGAGAGAGAGCAGGTGAATAAAAAGAGAGGAAAAAAATGAGAGAAGAAAATATATACTTATCTGCTTAATTATTCCGGAAATTTGACTTCGCACCGAAATATAACAATTTGACGAATAACTTACGGCTAACAATAACCTGAAAATTCATTAGAACAGATTTAAAATTCTCAAGATAATTTAAAATTAATAATATAGAATTTTCATGATTTTTAAAATATTTTTGGAACGCACATCAGCCCCGCATTTTACAATTTAACGAACAAACGTGTGGTTAAGTAAAAAAACCAGAAAATTTCTGAAATAATTTTAAAATTCTCAAAATATTCAAGAGTTAATAAAATAAAATTTTCATGATTTTTGAAGTATTCTAGAATTAAATACTGATTTTACAATTAAATGCAATCAGAAAATCATTTAGAGATAAATAATCAATAAAATATTGATTTTTAAATTTTATAAACTCCTAAAAATAATAAATAAAATTATAAAGCAACAAAAATAATTTTAGAAATAATTTTAGCATTTATGAGAATGAATAATCAATAAAATCACTTTAAAAGCAAAAAAATAAATTCGTACAGCTCAAGAACTAATTATACAAAATAATTTTCGTACACAACAAATCTCACACAATCAAAAATAAAGTGACGCACAGCCGAAGACCCATCAAGTATCTTAATTATTTAATAATTCAATAATTATATTTACATATCGGATCTGAAAATGGGTTACTTAGCCGCTAAGTAAGTATATGACGATACAATTTTAATACCAGATTTGGATAATTATCAAAACAGAGCCTCTTAAAAAATACTTCATACAAAAATAAGGTGATAAAACCTCACCTTTCGAGAATACGAGTTTTATCGACCTATAAAATGATTAGCGTATCGAAAATTCTACGTCGGGACTCGTACAGGTCAAACCGTACCTTAGATCGAAAAAGTCAAAACATGAAAAGGTGGGACTCCTCTCACAGTCTTTTGCCATGCTGGAAGAAATAGCATGCATATGTTCACTCTTTTCCTCTCCTTTTGCCTAGGAGCAACCCAACCTCTCACTCATATCACTCATTTCCCTTAATCAAGAGTGATTGAACAACTACTAAATCATCTACACTTGTAACAATTTTAGAGATTTCAAGAGGTGCAGAGACTATCAATGGATGAGTGATATCCGTCGAAGTAGCAGCTGTGAATGTCAACGGATGACTATTGTTAGGCTTATCTGTCGAAGGACAATCACTAATCAACGGATAAGGAATATTCATCGAAAGAAGTAGAAATAATGGAGATATGAGTTGAAACTATTGTCGAATCTGTGGAGATTGATTTTAAATTTAGGTACACAGATTCTTTAACAGTTTGAGAAAGAATGGGCAACTTAGCCAACAAATCATCAAGAAGATGATGCTCAGGTGCTCTAGATTTTGGCTCCTTCATGAATGTAAGAGATGAAGAATTAGGAATTAATGTTTGTATCATATCCACATCCAGAGAGATAGTTGGAGAGTTTTGTGTATGTGGTGTTTCGATAATGAGAGATTTTGATTGTGACTCCACATTTGTTGGAGACAAATCAATCTAAATTTGAGATGGTGCAGTAACTGAGTCTTGGACTTCAGCTGGCAGTGTGTGTGCACCCTATGACTCCCCTATTGGTTTTGATCCCTTCTTTCTGATATAAGTTTGGGTTTGTTCTCTGTCCCTTCCCCTTTTCGCATGTGCTCTTGGTTGAGAGCTTTTTTCAATAGTTACCTCCTTTTAGGAGGATGTAACTAGCAATGAGCTAATTGACATATTAAGCACTACAGTCTATTGGGAGACTGCAGTGTGGCTGGTTTGGGTCATACATACCTCACCCTCCTTATCCTTGGGGTTTCTTTGATGTTCACCCATTCCAACACCCAACCGACTACCCTGACCACTCCCCTCACGTGAAGTAGTAGTTGTTACAACTGCTGTCTTTTGAGAGACAACAGAGGTTGACTTCTTAGACTTGGATTTAGATTTAGGTTTTCTGGCTTGGGTGGGCATCTGTTTGTCACTGTCACAGATGCCATTACCATAGTTGAATTTGAAGAAGTAATGGGTGGAGAAGAGATTAGAGCAGAAGTAGTTATCTCAGTTACCTGTTGTGCCTCAAAGATTAGAAAATAGTTGAGAGGCACTCCATTATTGAGGTTGTTCCTGCTCAAATATGCAAGAACTCTGTTTTCTTGAACCCAACAATCAAGCATATTGTTTGGCTTCTCAATAACAAGGTCCTCATAAACAAAGTTAGCTAACATCATAAAGAATCTAGCATAATATACGTTTTTAGGCCTTTTTCTGATATCTCCTAATTTATACCCTAACTCTTGCATGACATAATCACTGAACTGAAATATCTATCAGTCAGGAGCATGTAAAGCATGTTAAGCAGAGAAGAAGTGGTAGAATTAAAATTACTAATTTTGCCTGAAAAATACTTTGATGAAAGTATATGTAATATCCTGGATATATTATGTAATTATTTTTATCAATACATAATTATTATGTGATTATGACGTGAATTTTGGTGAATTATCTGATGATTGACATTGATGTTTGGGTATTTATATAGGATAAAATTGGGATATTTTAATTTTTAATTATCCAGAATAAAATATAGATAATTTTAATATTTTTCTAGTAATTGCTGGATTGTTATATGATTTTATAAGGATTTATAGAAGTGATAATTATTAGTTTTAAGTAATTATAAAACTACTTTATAAAACTGGGAATCGTCCAACTTCAACCATTTTTGCGTTTTTACAACTCGAAACTCTTCGAAAAACTCCTTCTTTGACTTTTTTGATCCGGGGTAAGGTTTGACCTGTACAAGTCCCGACGCAAAATTTTTGATACGATAATCATCTTTATAGATCGATAAAACCCATACTCTAGAAAGACGGGATATTATTACGTTATTTTCGTATAAAGTGTTTTATAAGAAGCTCTGTTTTGATAATTATCCAGAAAGGGTATCAAATTGGATTGTTTTTACAGTTACGTAGTGACTAAGTAATCTATTTTTCGATTCAATACGATCCAACGAGTATTTTATTACTTGTTCAATGGATTTATATTAAAAGTTATAATCCCTCCGTCCCAATTTATCTGTCATGTTTAACTCTTTGTGGTCAAATTGACCCAACTTTGACCGTAAATTAAACATCAATCTTTCATTATTTTAAAAAATGGAAAAATGCATATTAAAATAGATTACATGTACTTTGTAATGATATAACTTTGATAAATTTTCTTGATTGTATACTATATGAAATTTTTGGTCAAAATTAGGTTAATTTGACCACAAAAAGTCAAACAGGATAGATAAATTGGGACGAAGGGAGTAAATCCAGTTAATTTATGGAGTGTCTTATTTCGTGAAAATGACTTTTTCCGGGCCTCTTCCATGATATAAAAGCCCACAAAAATGGTATTTTTATTTTTTATAGAATTGTGGGACTATCAAATATTCAATATTTCTGCATTTTTGGATTATTCGTAATTTTTGGGAATTTTGACATAATTTTTGTATTTATTGGATTAAAAATTATTCCCCGTTAATTATTAATTTTGGACTAATTATTTTTATTAAATGATATAATTAGGCCCTAAATAATTTTGGGAGTATTATTCTTATAATTAATTATTATTTTATTATTATTTTATTATATAAAAATCAGAAAATATAAATAAAATTATGAAATTCTCTGAAAAATTGTTCTTGGTGTTCTTGAGAATCAAAGTCGAATTTGAAGGTGATGCCAACTTCAGAATTTGATGTTCTAGTAACCAAAACGAAGCCCTCGATCTGTTTTTTTCATAATCCATCGTCAGAATCATCAAACGATAGATAATTTTTCAATTCGTAATTTTAGGGTTCTTGACCCAAATTGGTGGTTTTTGTTTGAAAGATTGTTTATTCGATTTGATGTTACAGTTAGCTTTATCTTCTAATTTCCAGTCGATTTATGTTAATTAATTGAGTGTTCTATTACAGGAAGTGGTTACCCGAGTTCTTCGTTGTTCTCATATTTTTATTTTGATTTTTAGAATTTGTTATTAATTGTTTGATGTTATGAATTGGTGGGTTAGATTGTACACAAAACCAGCTTCGATTTTCTATATAAATCATGAATTATGGTCAAGATTTGTGAACAGTCGAGTTATGGCCGGAAGTTCGTCGGTTTATGACCGGCTTTTGGCCGGAATCGACGAACCGTCAATTGTTGGAGTTGAAGGATGCTTGGTTAAGATTGCAGAGTTGATGTTGAGTGAAACCTAGCCAAAAAGCGCAGAAAAGCGTAGTGTTTAGTGCATAATTGGGGTTCGCCGGAAACTGGCCGGATTCTGTAGGTCGCCGGATTTTGCAGGATTTTCCGGCGGTTCTTGGCTGACCCGATTGTGTTCTTGAACAGCCCGTTCGGGTTATTTTTGACCCGGTTTTGATCTTTAAACCCTGATTTCCTTTTTACTAAACCTGTTATTGAATTTTTATATTAAAAATAATCAAAATCAGCTATTTATTAAAGTAAATTGATTAATTAATTGATTTATTTTATAAATAAATCTGAATTATTTTTAATCATTTTCCAAAATTCAAAATTTATTTATTTATTTTATTTATTTATTTATAATTTATTTGAATTGATTAATTATTTTGATAATTAATCAGTTTATTTAAATAATTTGTTTAAAATTTATTTAATTTCCAATAATTATGAAAATGTCATTTTTAATTCTGATTTTTTCTATATAATGATTTAAAAATCATTTTGAGCTTTTAAAAATTATTAAAAGTTATTAAAATTCAATTATTATTATTATTAATTATATTATTCTTATTTAATTCATAATAAATAGACCGTTCATCCATTTAATACGAAACGAACGCCTCTAGACTTAGAAAAATATTCTGCTTCCAATAAAAATACTTTCAAAACCTAAATTGTTTTTTATCAAAAGGTAGTTTGTTTTGTGAATCGTTCTGAGTCAACTATTGATCTATAAATACCCCTTTTGACTCGATTTCAATTCTAAAGGTATCGAGACCTATCTTTTGGCTATTCAACTTAGATATTACATGAATTATGTGACTATGTGTTATATGACTAACATGATTATATGCCTTATGTGTACGTATCATGTAAATTATGAGTCAACATGTCTTTTAAACATTATCTGATCAGAATACGATCCTTATCTGTTATTACCGGGTGGGTAGACGATAAGAATAAACATATGATAGATAATTATATGTTGTCGGTTAATTGAAATAACACCCTTTATCATAGATGCACATAGTTCGAGGCATTCAAAGCCAGACAGTGATAATAACAATAAATCCTGATTATACGTGGAAATGAGACGAGTGAATACCGAGTAGCTTTGAGCATAAAATGGTGATTGAAGGCTAAAAAGCGAATCAGTTGAGACAAGTATTCCTGAACTTTCTCATGATATACTGCAAATATTTCATTCATATTCTAAGTTCATAATAGTTAAATATTTTATATTTTGCTGCAATTACTCTTAGTTATGCACGCACCTTTCATTATTATACCTTTATTATCGATTAATCTCTTGAGCAAATACCTATTCTCCTGGGTTATTTGCGAACCCTGAATCGGGATGTTTTGAAATCAAAAGGATTTGTCATCAAAATCCTCTACGGGCTGGATGGTTACGATGAGGGCCAGTGATGAGCTGGACCCTCTGTGTAATAACCCCAATTTTTGAGAAATTTTGAAACCCTTATGAATAGTGTTTTTGCTGAACGAGAAAACTTTTCATGCCACGCTATGTAGGGGTTCTGTTATTGATCTTATGAGTTATTATTAGTACTCTATGTGGTATATAAGTGTATGTAAAGATCGTCAGAATCCAATTCCGAACACTTTGATTTTTCCCGGAAATCCACAAGATACGGAGAGAATTGAGTATAAGGTAACAGGATAAAAAGGATTTAAATTAAAGGATTATAATAGAGGATCATAAAAAAAAGGATATAATGTATTGAGAAAGGTTAAGGGAACCTAAGTAATAAGATCCCGGGTATGATCCTTCAAACGATAAACGAGAACGAAAGTTAAGCGAACCGTATAACAGATCAGCGGTCATTAGGCAAACGATTAGGAAGTTAATCAAAGGGATTAGTGGGAATGATGTCATCCAACCAATAGAAAGAGGACAAGGAAGGGAGGATGACATCATGAGGATGATATAAGCATGACATGGGAAGGAAGGAGGTGTGGTTGAATGAGAACCACACAAATCCAAGGGCAAGAAGGTAATTGACTAAAGCAAGCACAAAAACCAAGCAACCAAGCCAAGCAAAAATCATTTTCATCAAAAATCAAAAGCAACCAAGGCTTGTTCATGAAGCTCTCGGGTGGTTTTCTTAAAAAATGAAAGTCCAAGCTCCTCCACTTACTATTTAGCAAGGTAATTATCTAAGCTTCCCCATGGATAGTTACATACTTCCTATAAGTTTAAGCTTCTAATTCCAAGCCAATCTTTTTCTATAAATCATGAAAGAAGATGGTGAATAGTGTTTCAAGAACTAAAATTTGTGTTCTTGAAGTTTTGTTTAGATTAAGCTTGGATAAGGGCTTTAAAGGTGATTCCAAGCCATTCTCTTGATTCTCCACTCTCCAAGGAAGGTATAAACTACAAACCCTAGCTTTAGTTTTGAGTAATTAGGATTGAATGTGTTTGATATAGCATATGTGAAGCATGATGCTTGAATGGTTGAAGTTTGGTTGAGTTTGTAGAGATTAGTTGGTTTTGTTGCATTGTTGGAGTTGTAAATCTTGGTAATTAGTTAAAGAACCTAAGTAAAGCTTTTAGTTCATGTGAGGAATAAGTATAAATGGTTAATGTGGATTTGTTGGGGTTGTTATGATGAGATAAGGATGGATGTTTGTTGTATGATGGATTTGAGGTTGGATTTGAGGTTAATTTGGAATGGGTTTGAATGGTTTAAACATTGGTAATCGCGTAAACATAGCCGTCGTAACGTCCGATTTTCTTTGGACTGTTTTTGTGCATAACATTAGGACCCGAGAACCCCCTGCTAGATTATGACCACTTCCATGTTTAGATAGCTCATGTTACGAGCTTCATTTTGATATGTAGTTCGTTCGATTTCGATGCACGGTTTAGGAGAAACGACCGTTTCAAGTAAACGGCGTTTCGCGAACGAAACTTTTCCCCTCGCCTTACTTTGAAACATGGGTTAAAGACCAAAAAGGACTAATTGATGTATGAACCATTTATGGTAAGTGTGCTAGGCAGTTAGTAAGACACTCGCGAAGGAATCGCCTTAAAACTCGTAAAGGTTAAATTATTAAAAATGGTGGAGCCGAGGGTACCCGAGTGACTTAAGCGAATCAGTGAGCGCAAAACGAGCGTTAGAGTCTAAGTTAGTTAAAGTATAGATTTACAAGTGACTTTGGTTTAATTCCAACTTACTTGTTGCTTATAGGTTACCAGACTCGTCCCGAGCCATTCGTAACCCCCAGTCGCTCAGGCAAGTTTTCTACCCGTTATACTGTTGCTGTGATGTAAATATATGTATATGCATTATCTTGTGATATTGCATGATTGTTATTAGCAAATTTTGCGATATATTGGAGCATGCTAATATGGTATATATGCATGTCTGTTTCGTAATCTGGTTATCTATCTGTTGATTTCAATGCTTATAGTTGCATAATACCTATGCTAGAAATAAGCAAGTAGTTGCGTATACCCTTAGTATAGGGGATAAAAGGTGAACATATTTCTAAACCGGGAGTCGATGTTCCCGAGTATATTATATATATATATATATATTTATTTATATATATATATGGATATAGTTTTTAAAACTATTAATCGAATAAGGTTTATTCGATAACTTTAACTTTATTTTATTTTTGAATATTCATTCGAGGACTTATGACTCCTTTTACTTTATTAATGAATATTATTTTGAATATTCATTCGAAGGCTTATGACTCAGTTTATATTATTTAATGAATATTATTTGAATATTCATTTGAGGATCTATGACTCCGATTATTTGCTGAAATATATTCTTTATTTTATTAAAGAATAAGGTGTTAATAATCAAACTTATTTTCGATTATTCAAATAAAGATAATACTTTCATATAAGTATATCTTTGGTTATTTAATACTCGTTTCAAGTATAAGTTTTAAAACTTCTACTTCAATTATTTTTATAAAAGATTATTCTTTATGGGAATATTATTTAAATAATAATATTCAGTCATTTTCTAAATATTCCGGGGACTGATTTACTTCATTAAATCAGCTTTACTCCAAACACTCTTTAAAGTGTTTTCGAGTCTTCAAAATGATTTTTAAAAGTTAGAGCGGATCCCAAAACTCATTTTTATATTTAAGATCTTCCTTTTAAAGGGGATTTAAATACTCGTTCAAAACCTGGGGAATCCGGCTCTGTGGTGTATTTTATATTCGCAACAAGGTTGCAGTTTTGGTAAATGATTACTTACCCAATGTTCGGGAAGTAAGTCCATCTATTGAGTCGGCATAAGCAACATGGGCTCAGTGGGCGTCCATGATAGTGTAAGTGGCTCAGTGGGAGTCCATCAAATGCATAAGTGGCTGAGTGGCAGTCCAGCATAGGTCCTAATGCAGCCAGGGTGATGACCAGTGGGGAATTCGTCCATCTACTAGTAGAAAAGGTTACTTATGGGTATCTTTGCCTGATCAGCAAGATATCTGGTTTATGCCAAAATTCTTTTCCTTTCCAAAATTCATTGGATGTTTCAAACTCTGTTCATACTTTACATAACAGAGGTTCCAGGAAATGTTTAAGAGATATATATATATGTGGATATATATATATCGGGACTAAATAAAGTATCTCGTAACTTTATTTCATTCAATAATATTTCAAAGATTGAATCTATTCAAATCTTGTCTTGTAGTCTCATCTATGTGATGAACTTTTGAAACTGATTATAACTTGAACGGTGGTAGTTCAAGTAGTATTGGGAAAGATATAAGTATATTGGGCTATTTGGTAACCTCATCTTTTAAACTTATATCTAGTAAATGATTATCTTATGCATGACAAAGATTTTCAGAAAAACGTTGAGACAAGGTTAGATATATGAGATCACCTTGCAACGATATTTTTATACAGTTATACACTGGGACTTTGTGTATATTATGCATGGAAGAGGACTTCCAATATTTTGAAAAGTATATATGTATATATACTGAATATTTTGCGACTTCATCGCATTAAGATATCAAACTTGGTTCATTTCTTTTGACCAAGACTTTCATGAGTATTATGAGTAGGCTCATATATATTAAATCATTATACATATTATTTTGGTGGGCTTGCTGCTCACCCTTGCTTTATTTCTTCTTCACACAACAACAGTTAGGAAAGATGGCCAGACTCCAGCAGACCCAGCGCAAGCGCGCGGGAAGCGTTCCGCGTCTTCCCGTTGATGTTGTAGCTGCTATAGCTGCAGAGGTAGATCTATTGTAGATCAGACCATCTACTTTTGAGAATCAATTATGTATAATTATAACTTGTGGCAGATAATGGCAATTAACTGTAAATTTATCAAGTAATCATTTTGGGTTGTAATAACTTTTAAATTGTAGATTCAAAGACTTGTACTTATTTAAATTTCATCTCTGAGACTATAACGGGTTGTGGTGTGTGTTAGTGTGCGGTCACAGCATAAGGTTATTATTATTAATTAAGTGAAGTGATATTGTGGAAAGAAAGACCGTGACGACCCGGATCCTCGACCCCGGATCTGGGGGTGTTACAGAAATGGTATCAGAGCCAAGCGTTATAAACCTCAGAGATGATGGGACGTTAAGATAATAAGTTCACTAAGATAATAAGAACTCTTGCCAAGTTCATAGTCGGACTACCTAACGTAGTACTGACAGTTAAAACCCTTATGAGAACCCTTATAAATGTAGCGATAGCAGCGTAGTTCGTTATCGTATATAGTAGCGGGACTCCGAACCCTGAGGTTGAGGAGCAACAACGCGATGATGTTTTATTACTAATTGGAGATCGGATTGTGGATCCGATAGAGTGTCCTAATGCAGGACCAGATGATGTTGATATTGAGGATGTAGCGGTTGAGGATGTTGTCCTAGAAGGGATAGTTGTTGAGGAGGATCCCATGGAGGATCCTGACAAGATTGGATAAAGGACCACTGATGAATTGATGACCATGGTTAGGTCGACTACCGGAGGTTCGTTCAAGTTTGTAAAGATAGTAGCCCCTTTAACGCGGCTTACTCGTAAGACTGAGAAGTTTGAATGGACAGAGAAATGTGAGAACAGCTTTCAAGAACTGAAGCAGAGGTTGGTGATGGCCCCTATGCTGGCGTTGCCGGATGGAAAAGGAGATTTTGTGAAGGGTAGTGACGCTTCGCACAAGGGCTTAGGGTGCGTGCTTATGCAGCACGGTAAGGAAATCGCGTACATGTCAAGACAATTAAGGTAATATGAAATTCAATATCCCCGCCCATGAGCTTAGGCTCGTGGCAATAGTTTTACCCTAAAGATTGGAGGCACTACTTGTATAGAGAGAAGTGCGAGAATTACCTAAGCCATAAGTGCTCTAGTACATTTTCACGTAGAAAGAGCTCAACATATGCCAAATGAGGCAGTTAGAGCTAATCAAGAATAATGATTGGGAGATTCTTTATCATTCGGGGAAAGCCAATGTGGTGGCTGATGCCCTTAGTAAAAAGGAGAGACTCAAGATGATAATGTCTTTGGGAGAGTTTATAAGAGCTTTTGGAAATAGTAGTGAAGGTAACCGGAGCCGGTACCGAAAAGCTGTTTGAGATTGCAATAGAGACCGAATTATTGGAAAAGAGCATACGATGCCAGAGAAAGGTGATGAATGAAGGCAGAGAGCCAACAAATAAATATGAGATTAATACCGAGAAAGATGATAAGGGAATAATGAGGTATTCCTATAGAATTTGGGTTCCAAAAAGTTCAAGAGCGTAAGGATGAGAACTTAGATGAGAGTCATAGTTGGAGGAATAAGATTTAGAGCAAACCCTGAACGTGATAGTCAGGGAGGTCGCCATCAAGATAGAAGGAACCCATGACATAATGGAGTGGAAAATGAGGATTTTAAAAAAAATGACCCCAATTATGGGGAGTAGGATGAAACATTTCATACTAAGGAAACAGAAAGTCGAGTAAGGAAAGGAGACCCGAGACGGTACTCCTATACGGCAATTCATGGACCTATCTAGAAAGAACTTAGACTATTATCCCCAGCCACCACCTTGAGGAAACAATGCGGTAGGAAATTCTTTCATGACCTTTAAGTCGCTAAGCTCTCAGAGTTCCAAGGAACAAGCTGACCCAGTCGAGGCAAGAGCCTGGCTAAAGGAAATATAGGAATCATTTGAGATTCTAAATGATTGACGAATCTCAAAAGACTGTTTTTATCACTTACCCTCCTAAGAGAGAGACCACCCGCTGGTGAAAGACCAAGGAAGGCACGGAGCAAGAGATTATAATAAACTGATTTAAGTTCAGTCAATTGTTTTCAGGAAAGTACTTCCCAAGGTTATAGAGATAGAGTAAAAGCTTTAGAGCCAGAACAAAGGCAGACGAGTATGAAAAATTATGAATCTAAGTTGTAAAAGTTGTCAAGATTCGTTCTGAGGACACGAATCCAGAATGACGGGATGTTGGAATCAATGCTTATGTTGTGTTGGTTCATGAAATAATGATAAGAGAAAGGAAAATAAAAAAAAAATTGAAGTGGAAAGGAATATAACGGCAATAGAGTTTGAGGAATGATAAGGGAGTTGGGTATGAGGAAACCCTAAAGACTCGTAGAAATAGAAATAGAAGAGTATGTAATCGTCAGGATGAGGGTGATTCACCATGAGTTAAAATTGATGGTTGAGGGCATAAGAGATACATATATTTTTTCCCCTGTAAGTTGGGAAGATTCGAGGAAACCTTGAGATAATTCGAAGGATAAATAATGAGACGCGGATAGACTAAGGGGATAAGAAAGTAAGAAATTAAGAAAATTGGATGAAGGAAGTGACCTTCAAGAAGGTGAAGTGTAAGACCGGTGGCATGATACCCAGAAAGGGAGACGCCAGATATGAAAGATATCCCAACATTGAGGTGACTGTTGAGATAAACAACAAAAGTAAATAAGGAATTATTAAGAAGAAGTTCACGTTGAACACGACCAATATCTTCCAGAACATCCATGTTATCGTTACCAGATTAGGCAAGAAAAGCGGATAACCGTTGTTATCTTTTGGAGGCCATTTTGATTAACCTCATTTTGTATACAGATGTTATTGTGAAATTAGGCATTTACTATCGAGGTGGGAATGATTGAATAAGATACCCATATCAGGGATATATGACTTTATTTATCCATGGAAGGATGCTTGTACCTTTTTAAAGGTGGAATTAAGGATAGAACATCGGTAACTTAAAACGAATCCTAGGGGAATGCATAAAGGTTGGCATTTCACCCTTGACAGGGATAGTATGAGTTTTGACAGTATGAATTGGAAAGCATTAAGGTAATAATAACCTTTAAGGATCAGTGGAGAAATTTTTCAGAAGTATATAGACAATGGTTCTAGTAATAGTGAATGGTATTTTGATATGCCCTGTATCTAGGGAATACAGGAGGAACGATTGAAGGATAACCTTAGAGGTTTTACAAGGAGAAAGGTAATATTCAAAATTCTCAAGAATAAAAATGTTGATAAAGGAAATATGACGTAATTATAATGTTGCCAAGTGGGGCACGTGTTAAACCACGAGAAAGTATGGATCGAACCAGTAATGGTCGAAATTGTTCAGGGCAATTAGGACTTAAGATAAAAGATGTTCTAATTATGATTGAGAGTCAGTCATGACAGTGATTAACCTCTAAAGACTGAGGGGATAACTTATGGAAAAATGGAAATTTTTTTTTTTACTCATCAGATATTAAAGAAAAGTATTTTCACATAAGCTGTGATTGAAATAAGGTAGAAAATTTATTTGGAGGTGGTTAAAATGGCATTAACTGTAAGGAAATTTTACTATCAGGAAAGGCCAAAGAGGTGGCCGACACTTTAAAGGTAAGAGGATAATTATAGGCGCTTGTGCCAAAGGAATACAGTGATGATGGTTAAAGCTATGAAGGTTGTATTATGGTTTGGAAGATTGACATTCCTTCTGATGACTGTGCAATACCCAACCGTAATAGTAGTTGGTAAAGGTTTAATTCGTGTAATCGCCATGAACGGGCTATCTATCTTAGGAGGTCCTATCTTGGGATAAGCCAGGACCATGTTTCCAAAAGGACTAGACGAACCTTTGAGTTAAGTCTTCTATTTAAGGAATATGATTAAAAATGGTATTAACCTGCTATCGTTGCTTTGATTGAAACTCTTCTGCACTTTTATCTGCTTCATGTCATGAAGGTACGTCAGAGTTTGGAGTGTTCTTCATGAATTGTGATTGGTGGTTATGTTAACTCCTTAGGAGAATTAGATACGAGATGTATGGACTCCGTATGGTTAGTTATTAAGATTTCATGGAAAATGAATGACTACAGTGGGTCAGTGGTGGACCATAGTAAGGCAGCAATAATTCTGCGAGTAGTGAGCTGATTACAACAATGAGAGTTGTATTGGAATGGGTGTTGAGATTGAGTACCACTAATCGGGTCGTGGTAGTGTATAAGTTATCATTGATAGACTAATTAAGTAGAGTATCTACCTAGTAAATAATTATTCTTTCTTATCAATAGAGAGTCGTATTATTATACGAGGAAGGTTGCGGTGCGAGCATAGAATCCTAGTAACGGTGATATATAGAATGAGATCCCAAATTCGATTTTCGATGTCGAGGGAGTTTCAAAGGTAATTGTGTATAAGCTCGAGGAAGAGCATGGGTCCATAGAATGATGGACGGGATAGCGAAAATATTTAGGCACGTGAAATGCGATGCTATAATACTTGATGTTGATATAAATACATATATGTTTTGTTCTTCTATGATAAACCTCTATAGTTCAGAGGTAGGTTCCAAGCCAGATATTTTGTGGCAGTATATTTTTTTTCATATATACAATTCTCTTCAGTTCGTTCTTTTCTCTTCTTTTCATTTCGTGTAAGCTGAGAAGAACAACCCTTCCAGAAGGGGAGGTATTGCCGAATGACTATCTATCTGTGTGATAGAAGCCGAGTAGGATACCAGCTATTGTTTAACTGCTTGTCAAGTACTAAAGGCTGGCCACCTTCTGTACTAACTATGCGATATAACAAGTGTTCATGATCATAGTGATCTCTCAACAAATTCCTTTACTTCTATTTGATTGATCAAACTTTGGGAAATAGAAACAACTGAAAAAGGAGTAATAAAGTGGTGGTAGTATGCGGAATGGGAACACATTCGTGATACTAAGGTTGACGTGGTTATTAAAAGGTTATAGAACGCTAACAAGCAAAAGTATAACCAGTATAATATTAGGAACGGAAGGTAGTAGCGATTACGAACTGGAAAAGAATGGGTATTGAGAAGCAAAAGTTCTAATGATAAAAGCTATAATGAGAGTCTGTGCAATAGACTTGAAAGAATTTGGAATGATCACTTAATTCGGATTGAGTTATCTTACGACAATAGATCATATGTCATTATCGAGATGTCGCCTTATGAGATCCTTGAGGGAAGACAATGTCGATCTCCCTTACGTTAGGATGAAGTTGTAGAGCGCAAGATGCTCGGACCCGCAGTAGTCCAAAGGACCAAGGATATGATAGATCTAATCAGAGGACGGCTGGTAGTAGCCCCAGATGGACATGATAAGTATGTTGATTTGACACGAAAGGATAAAGAGTATGAAATAGGGGACCTAGTAATGTTATAGGTATCCCTTGGAAAGGATTGATGAGGTTCGGAAAGAAAGGAAAGCTAAGTCTACAATTTGTTGGACCCTTGGATATATTAAGACGTTTGGGAAGTTAGCATATAAGCTAGCCCTAACCCCGAACATGTAGCAAGTTCATAACGTGTTCCACGTATCAATGTTAAGGAAGTGTAATTCGGATGCCAGTCAAATAGGGGCATATGAGCGCATAGATATGCAACCCGACGTAACCTATATGGAGCAACCAGGAAGGGTTATAGAGTGAAAAGGAACAAGTGCTTAGGAGAAGGATTATCAAACTAGGCAGAGTTTGGTGGTAGAACCACAATGTGGAAAATTGACTCGAGAGTTAGAAAGTGTAATGCTAAGAAAGTATCCCCATTTGTTTTCTATCTGATTCCGGGACGGAATCCTTTTAAGGAGGGGAGACTGTAATAACCCCAATTTTTGAGAAATTTTGAAACCCTTATGAATAGTGTTTTTGCTGAACGAGAAAACTTTTCATGCCACGCTATGTAGGGGTTCTGTTATTGATCTTATGGGATATTATTAGTACTCTATGTGGTATATAAGTGTATGTAAAGATCGTCAGAATCCAATTCCGAACACTTTGATTTTTCCTGGAAATCCACAAGATACGGAGAGAATTGAGTATAAGGTAACAGGATAAAAAGGATTTAAATTAAAGGATTATAATAGAGGATCATAAAAAAAAAGGATATAATGTATTGAGAAAGGTTAAGGGAACCTAAGTAATAAGATCCCGGGTATGATCCTTCAAACGATAAACGAGAACGAAAGTTAAGCGAACCGTATAACAGATCAGCGGTCATTAGGCAAACGATTAGGAAGTTAATCAAAGGGATTAGTGGGAATGATGTCATCCAACCAATAGAAAGAGGACAAGGAAGGGAGGATGACATCATGAGGATGATATAAGCATGACATGGGAAGGAAGGAGGTGTGGTTGAATGAGAACCACACAAATCCAAGGGCAAGAAGGTAATTGACTAAAGCAAGCACAAAAACCAAGCAACCAAGCCAAGCAAAAATCATTTTCATCAAAAATCAAAAGCAACCAAGGCTTGTTCATGAAGCTCTCGGGTGGTTTTCTTAAAAAATGAAAGTCCAAGCTCCTCCACTTACTATTTAGCAAGGTAATTATCTAAGCTTCCCCATGGATAGTTACATACTTCCTATAAGTTTAAGCTTCTAATTCCAAGCCAATCTTTTTCTATAAATCATGAAAGAAGATGGTGAATAGTGTTTCAAGAACTAAAATTTGTGTTCTTGAAGTTTTGTTTAGATTAAGCTTGGATAAGGGCTTTAAAGGTGATTCCAAGCCATTCTCTTGATTCTCCACTCTCCAAGGAAGGTATAAACTACAAACCCTAGCTTTAGTTTTGAGTAATTAGGATTGAATGTGTTTGATATAGCATATGTGAAGCATGATGCTTGAATGGTTGAAGTTTGGTTGAGTTTGTAGAGATTAGTTGGTTTTGTTGCATTGTTGGAGTTGTAAATCTTGGTAATTAGTTAAAGAACCTAAGTAAAGCTTTTAGTTCATGTGAGGAATAAGTATAAATGGTTAATGTGGATTTGTTGGGGTTGTTATGATGAGATAAGGATGGATGTTTGTTGTATGATGGATTTGAGGTTAGTTTGAGGTTGATTTGGAATGGGTTTGAATGGTTTAAACATTGGTAATCGCGTAAACATAGTCGTCGTAACATCCGATTTTCTTTGGACTGTTTTTGTGCATAACATTAGGACCCGAGAACCCCCTGCTAGATTATGACCACTGCCATGTTTAGATAGCTCATGTTACGAGCTTCGTTTTGATATGTAGTTCGTTCGATTCCGATGCACGGTTTAGGAGAAACGACCGTTTCAAGTAAACGGCGTTTCGCGAACGAAACTTTTCCCCTCGCCTTACTTTGAAACATGGGTTAAAGACCAAAAAGGACTAATTGATGTATGAAACATTTATGGTAAGTGTGCTAGGCAGTTAGTAAGACACTCGCGAAGGAATCGCCTTAAAACTCGTAAAGGTTAAATTATTAAAAATGGTGGAGCCGAGGGTACCCGAGTGACTTAAGCGAATCAGTGAGCGCAAAACGAGCGTTAGAGTCTAAGTTAGTTAAAGTATAGATTTACAAGTGACTTTGGTTTAATTCCAACTTACTTGTTGCTTATAGGTTACCAGACTCGTCCCGAGCCATTCGTAACCCCCAGTCGCTCAGGCAAGTTTTCTACCCGTTATACTGTTGCTGTGATGTAAATATATGTATATGCATTATCTTGTGATATTGCATGATTGTTATTAGCAAATTTTGCGATATATTGGAGCATGCTAATATGGTATATATGCATGTCTGTTTCGTAATCTGGTTATCTATCTGTTGATTTCAATGCTTATAGTTGCATAATACCTATGCTAGAAATAAGCAACTAGTTGCGTATACCCTTAGTATAGGGGATAAAAGGTGAACATATTTCTAAACCGGGAGTCGATGTTTCCGAGTATATTATATATATATATATATTTATATATATATATGGATATAGTTTTTAAAACTATTAATCGAATAAGGTTTATTCGATAACTTTAACTTTATTTTATTATTGAATATTATTTTGAATATTCATTCGAGGACTTATGACTCCTTTTACTTTATTAATGAATATTATTTTGAATATTCATTCGAAGGCTTATGACTCAGTTTATATTATTTAATGAATATTATTTGAATATTCATTTGAGGATCTATGACTCCGATTATTTGCTGAAATATATTCTTTATTTTATTAAAGAATAAGGTGTTAATAATCAAACTTATTTTCGATTATTCAAATAAAGATAATACTTTCATATAAGTATATCTTTGGTTATTTAATACTCGTTTCAAGTATAAGTTTTAAAACTTCTACTTCAATTATTTTTATAAAAGATTATTCTTTATGGGAATATTATTTAAATAATAATATTCAGTCATTTTCTAAATATTCTGGGGACTGATTTACTTCATTAAATCAGCTTTACTCCAAACACTCTTTAAAGTGTTTTCGAGTCTTCAAAATGATTTTTAAAAGTTAGAGCGGATCCCAAAACTCATTTTTATATTTAAGATCTTCCTTTTAAAGGGGATTTAAATACTCGTTCAAAACCTGGGGAATCCGGCTCTGTGGTGTATTTTATATTCGCAACAAGGTTGCAGTTTTGGTAAATGAATTGATTACTTACCCAATGTTCGGGAAGTAAGTCCATCTATTGAGTCGGCATAAGCAACATGGGCTCAGTGGGCGTCCATGATAGTGTAAGTGGCTCAGTGGGAGTCCATCAAATGCATAAGTGGCTGAGTGGCAGTCCAGCATAGATCCTAATGCGGCCAGGGTGATGACCAGTGGGGAATTCGTCCATCTACTAGTAGAAAAGGTTACTTATGGGTATCTTTGCCTGATCAGCAAGATATCTGGTTTATGCCAAAATTCTTTTCCTTTCCAAAATTCATTGGATGTTTCAAACTCTGTTCATACTTTACATAACAGAGGTTCCAGGAAATGTTTAAGAGATATATATATGTGGATATATATATATCGGGACTAAATAAAGTATCTCGTAACTTTATTTCATTCAATAATATTTCAAAAATTGAATCTATTCAAATCTTGTCTTGTAGTCTCATCTATGTGATGAACTTTTGAAACTGATTATAACTTGAACGGTGATAGTTCAAGTAGTATTGGGAAAGATATAAGTATATTGGGGTATTTGGTAACCTCATCTTTTAAACTTATATCTAGTAAATGATTATCTTATGCATGACAAAGATTTTCAGAAAAACGTTGAGACAAGGTTAGATATATGAGATCACCTTGCAACGATATTTTTATACAGTTATACACTGGGACTTTGTGTATATTATGCATGGAAGAGGACTTCCAATATTTTGAAAAGTATATATGTATATATACTGAATATTTTGCGACTTCATCGCATTAAGATATCAAACTTGGTTCATTTCTTTTGACCAAGACTTTCATAAGTATTATGAGTAGGCTCATATATTGTAAATCATTATACATATTATTTTGGTGGGCTTGCTGCTCACCCTTGCTTTATTTCTTCTTCACACAACAACAGTTAGGAAAGATGGCCAGACTCCAGCAGACCCAGCGCAAGCGCGTGGGAAGCGTTCCGCGTCTTCCCGTTGATGTTGTAGCTGCTATAGCTGCAGAGGTAGATCTATTGTAGATCAGACCATCTACTTTTGAGAATCAATTATGTATAATTATAACTTGTGGCAGATAATGGCAATTAACTGTAAATTTATCAAGTAATCATTTTGGGTTGTAATAACTTTTAAATTGTGGATTCAAAGACTTGTACTTATTTAAATTTCATCTCTGAGACTATAACGGGTTGTGGTGTGTGTTAGTGTGGGGTCACAGCATAAGGTTATTATTATTAATTAAGTGAAGTGATATTGTGGAAAGAAAGACCGTGACGACCCGGATCCTCGACCCCGGATCTGGGGGTGTTACACTCTGGGCTGGGGATGGACCGAACCCTTGGACCATAGTGCCTGGGTACCCGAATGGATCTAAACAAGTAGGTATAGATCTACACTATATCCTGACTGATCAATAGGGTATGTGTTTGAATGTTGAACTAGTATCCAGTCTAATTTATTATTGATCGCCATTAATGGCATTCCTTCTTGAAAGGTTCCATGATTACAAAACCGGACAAAACCCTGATTCAGGAGATGAATTCGGAAATTGCTCGTCACTTTTGATTTATGATTAAAGGCTAATAACGGTTAGTGTCCTATTCGCTCAACTACTTCAAACAAATAAAAATGTTAATGAATTATTTCAAGATTATGTCCGGAAATTTCCTGTGATACTGATACTTAAAAATCAGTTATGTACTTGCTGGGCATTTTTGGCTCACTCTTGCTTTGTAAATTCTTATTTCTTTCAGAAACAAATGGGGATAAAATTGAATAGCTCTTAATAGACATCAGAAGTTAGGAAGATCTCAGCTGCAAGAAGATGAAGAGGTTAGAATGAATAAGACAATGAAGTTAGTACAAAGGTATTTTACTTGTATTTTAGTTGTTGTAGATTTTAGAAGGTTAGATTCTTATTTCATACCATAACCTGTAAACGATCCAGAACTTTAGGGGTCATTTGTATGTCATTTTATATTTTGTAAAGATAGTTCAGTGACACCCAATCTTGAGCCCGGACTTGGGATGTTACAAGTTGGTATCAGAGCAACAGGTTAGTGGTCCCTGAAATAAGAATATGTGGAAGTAAGATAGGAGTAATAGGCCATATAAGATAGGAAAGACCCTAGGTGTACTCATTTTTGAATGCAAATTAGGATTAGCGGATCCGATATGGATTAGTAAGATAGGATATTGTTAAGAGAAGTGTAAGGCAATCATATGAATGCTATAGATGTATTGGGCTCCCAAACCCTATAGTTGTTAAGAGTCGACATCTCGACGGAGACTAAATAGATTACTCTGCTTTTTATGCGATTTTAAAGGAAAGGAGATTTATTCTTGTAGGAACTTCGTATAAGGAAAAATAGATGAGTTTTAATATGATCCAATTTAGAATTGCGTAGTAAAACAAGCTCCAGGCTGGAGGTAACGAGTTGATTGAAGCTCACGAAGAGCTAACATCGCAAGTTTAAAGGCACAACTGTGGTAAAAAGCTTCTTATCACTTTTCGGGTGCTGCGCAAGGAATAACATTTACTGCATTAGATATAATCAAGACTAGCAAGATGATATGACCTTATCTATAGACCTAACGTCAGATGGCATCAATTGGCTGTGACTATGGCATCAAGGGTGACGATGAGAATATCAAAGATAGTACCAGATTCCAGCATGAAAATTAAAGTTACGAATAAATGGTATGATACGATAAATGAAGTTTTCATCAATTAGTGAATGTGAAATGAACTGAGGTGGAGTAAAAGACCTTTACCCAAAATAAGTTTTCAAAAATTTGGTTGTCAAATTACTACTTGAATTCTTGTTATTATAAGTAGTAGATTACCGGGAAAAATGGTTGATCTGGACTCAGTATTATTAGTTCAGAGGGTCAAATAGACCCACTAATACGGAGAAATTTGATTTTTCTCGGAAAAAGAGTGCAAACCTTGTTTAATAGTATTAATAATTGAATCAACGTGCGGAAACATTATGTATCCAATTTATAAAATTATTAAAGTTTAAAAGGGTTCGTAGACCCAGAATAAACCGAGGATTATTGAAGGAAACGAAGGAATCTTCCAGACTATTGAAGAAAGAAAATATTTCCTATCGACGGAGTCGAGATGTTGCATGATCGACAGTTATTCTACATGGCATAGACGAAATTAGAAGTTATGACTGTAAATTTTGTAAGAACGCGATTATGGTCGACCTATTAAAGTGATGAATGTGGATGGTGAGCAATAAAAAAATTCTTTTCTATAGATGATCGCGTATACTTTTCTTGATGTATGAATACGCATGAACTTTTCTTAATAATAAATTATGTGAAGCAAGAAAGAAAGAAAACTTACTGTATCCTTTTCAATCATTCCTTCTTCAAAATATTGTTCTCTAATTGAGACAAGCAGTGTTATGATGTGATACTTGGTCAAAACGATGAAGAATCTGGTGGGACGCCACCAACTCATGTGTTGTATGCCATATAGTGCGAAAGACTGGCCATCTTGAGTACAAATATGGTTGTCTTATTCATATCCAAATCATCACTCATTTTTATTTCTTCAATTATGATTTATTGACCTATTAATTATTTCACTTGTTTTGTTGCACTGTTGTTCTTTACAAAACTTTTCGATCAAAATCATATACACAAATTCTCTTCTTATGTAAGGTCTATTCCTTGAAAGTTTTAATGAAAGTGAAATAATTGCGTGTAGTAGCTGGAAATTACATGTTGAGTATAGATATGAGTGCAAGACGATAAATGGTGGACATTCATGCCAAAGAAGAATTGATATACAGACAACGTGATTGTTACGAGACATCAAGTTAAGAGCAAATATCTGTTATTCATGATATATTTCAAGTCTAAGATTTTTTCGTGAAATGAATTAGTTAGCAAAACGTTTGACTGGACAATAGAAGAAAATGAAGGAATTTCCATGAATGAACTAGATGAGTGATTAATACGTTGAGAAGGCAAAACATGCCCCAGCCATAGAGAGATATATGTCATAGAAGTTTGAGAATCAAAGATATTTTAAGTACGTATAAATCCCGAGCGTGTACTTCAATGAACTGTTAGGCTTCCCAATTTAAGTAAGTTAGATATGGTAAAATTTAACACTTATAACAGTGCCAGCTACGAAGGTCCGTATGGAAAGGCTTAAGTGGGAATAAAGAAGTGGTGACCCAACTGCGAAATTATTTTTAAGAAATAATGTTTTACAATCAATAACATTTTTCATAAGACTATGATAGTTGAGACCATGTGTTGGTTGATTGCAGTTAAACAAGTTAATTAATGAGAATAAATACATGCTAAGGATAAATGTGTGGCTCCATTCGTTAAAAAGTGTTGTTTAATTTCTAAAAGTAGTTATATAAGTATCAACGGTAGAAAATATGAATAAAATTTATGTTTGTAAACGGGTTTATGAAAGGATATAAGTAATATGAATTGTTAATAAAAAAGCTTGAATTGGGCAATAAACTAGAAGAATCTTGGAATAAAATTTGTGAGAAATGGTAGAATAATTGTATATTCATTAGTGATATTCTGTGATTTTATGAAAGAAGTGAGGAAATGTATGGCTATAATAATTAATTGTTGTTTATGACTTTAGTTCGATTAAAAGATGTATACTAAGTTAGTTAATAATATATATGATTATCAGTATGATATCTTCTGGAGTATGATGAAATGATGAAATTTGGAGGATGATGGTGGAGTGATATGGTTGTTGATTGTTGGTGTTGGTTTGAGACCGACTGGTAATCCATGATATAGGGGAGATGCTGCCCAAGTTTTCAGAAAATACCCTACTTTTAAAGATGGAAAGTATACTTCCGTGTGTTAATGATATTCCTGTTATTACTCCAAATGATTGCGATCTCGGTTCCTGAAAAAGGTTGTTATGACCAAACTGACTTTATATAATTGGATTTTGATTTTATTTAGCGAGTCATCACTTGGTTCAATTGCTCAATTAAAAGAGTTAATTGGTTAATTTTACCAACTTATGGTTAGTTAGATGAAAAATCGATTCCAATTAGATTGAGTCAAATTCTAACATAATTTTCAGACCCGAAGTCAAAGCAATTAGAAATTTGGAGGAAGTAAGGACACCAGTAGAATTCAGAAACTTAGTGGAATTTAAGCGATGTTATGACAAGCGTGCGAGACCTTATCTAGATGAATATGCCCTTTGGAAATGGACAAAAGAATTAAAAAGTAATTTATACATGTAAGTGAGAAGAATGTTTTCAAGAACTAAAGGTTCAAGATAAGAGCAAAGGAAAGGAAGGAAGAGGATGAAAAAGGGAAGGTGAATAAATAGGAGATTAGTAACTACGCCAATATGGATGTTGTGAGACAATTACAGAGGTTTTATCATATGCAATAGGGTTTTACTAAAGGATTTGAAGAAATACCAATATAGAATGGCAAGGTAATGAGAATTATTCCAAAATACCAGAAGAATTGCAAATACAAGTATCCGATGTAGGGTAAAAGTTTGTAGTGCTAACGGGTAAACTAGAAATGAGGAGGTAATTTCTATACAAGAAAGAAGGCAAATAAACTGCACAGTTCCAATAATGTAATTTTTTTTTCAATTCGAAGAAACTAAATATGAGACATGGAATAGTTGGCGTTGATCAGAAATAAGAGTTGTGCGATTAGTGATTATTTGAGTAAAAGCTAAGGATGTAATTGTCAATGAATTTTGATAATTCTGTTAGAAAGAATTCAAATATTTAGGAATTAAAAACTTTCATTCAAGTGTTAGCCACATAAATGACTTATCTAATGATGAACAAATCATTACTATTAGGAAGAAGACATCACTTATGTTAAGAAGAGACCATAAGTCATGAGAATGGGGAACTTAACTAGGAAAAATGTGGAATTGAAAGGATGATAAATTTTTTTATAAAATTGTCCAGGATATAAGTAAGTTATGAATGTCAAGGTGCCAGAACTAAAGTAAAGGACAGAGGGAAACGCCAATAACTGGAGATAGGAAGTTCATTCTGAGAATGCGATTAAATAGGGAAGGTTAAATGAAAAGTATTGGGTGACATGACAGAAGAATGGGGATTGAAGGACATGTGAGTAAACGTTAAGGAACGATATAGTAAAATCACTTGAAAACCAGAGATGAAGCAAGCGTAATTTGAATTAATAAGGATAGGGAACTAAACCTAATCATTTTTTTATTATTAACGAATACTTTACCCGAGAAATAAGTTGATATTATTACAAGGAGATGGTGATAGGTTATCAGACTCAAGTATGGATTGTAATTGACCAATATTACTATTTGATTTAATATGTTGGCAGAAGTATATGAAACACTATGAACCGTGTTGAACCAAAATAAGATATACCATTTATGAATAAATAGGCACCAGGTAAGGCATACATAAGATATAGGAGTTGGTTAAATCTTGACAACTCGGGAGATTCAGGTTACTCCGAGAATATGATACAAGACATAAATATAGAAGATGACTTTCTGATAATGTGGCATGAAGAAAAGAATGAACGTTATATGTGAAGAAATGTCAGAGAAAAACATTGCAATAAATTTTATATAGGGACTTCCTAAAACCGAAATAAATGACAATAAGGGTTTAGAATATGTGGGTAATATCTCCATATTAGTATGTTTCTTCTAGATAGTAAAAGATTTTCACTTGACAAACATATTTGATTGTGATTTAAAGGGCATTATGGGATGCCAACAAATTCATATGTCATTCATATTTCGTCGATATTTTTCTCTTTAATTCTTAATTCTGGAGTTAATTTCACTTAACGTTTAGAAATTAAATACGCCACCATCCCGGTATATAACAGTCATAAATGAACAAAAAGAGTAAGGGAACAATAAACGAGATTCGAATGCAATCGAAAGCAATGACAAGCTAGGCTAGTTGAACAAAGAAATGTGTGGAAAATGAAGTGAAAGAATCAATAAAAGAGAAAACGTTCACAAGCACAAATTAGTAGAATTAGAAAGAAAAGAAGATTAATATATATATATATATATATATTATGTTGGTCATTTGATACAATAAGATAGGTAGAAAGATTGTGAATGAGTTGGCTTTTTTGCCACAGGTATAGCGAGTTCATAGGATATTTATATGTGTATAGCCAGAAAGAGTAATTTAGCTCTATTATGTATAAAAATATAGACTTGAGTAGGTTGTATGAACCGCTTATAGAATATGATGTCAGCAAGATATCGTTGAATAATGATTGATGTTGTGAATTAAAGTTTATGAAAGAATTGTAAGATTGAGAGATCAAACGGAGAAATTATAAACGAGATACTTGAAAAGTATCATTATATGTTCCTTAGTATGATTCTGAGGATAAAATCCTTTTAAGGGGGAAGGATGTAATATTCAGGATATATCGTGTAATTAATTTTATCAATAAATAATTATTATGTGATTATTACGTGAATTTTGGTCAATTGTCTCGTGATTGACATTGATGTTTGGGTATTTATATAGGATAATATTGGGATATTTTAATTTTTAATTATCCAGAATAAAATATAGATAATTTTAATATTTTTTAGGTAATTGATGGATTGTTATAAGATTTTATAAGGATTTATAGAAGTAATAATTATTATCTTTAATTAATTATAAAACTACTTTATAAAACCGTGAATCGTCCAACTTTTTACAACCCGAAACTCTTCAGAAAACTCTTTCCTAACCTAATCTGATAATTCTGAACATTTTTTGTGTTTTGACTTTTTCGATCCGGGATACTGTTTGACCCGTACGAGTCCCGGCGCAAATTTTCTGAAACGATAATCATCTTTATAGATTGATAAAACCCGTACTCTAGAAAGATGGAACATTATTACATTATTTTCATATAAAGTGTTTTATAATAAGCTCGGTTTTGATAATTATCCAGAACGGGTATCAAATTGGATCATTTTTGCAGTTACTTAGCGGCTAAGTAATCTATTTTTCGATCCAATACGATCCAACGAGTATTTTATTACGTGTTCAATGGATTTATATTAAAAGTTATACTATCCAAATAATTTAGGGAGTGTTTTATTTCATGAAAAATGACTTATCTGGGCCCCTGCCAGGACATAAAAGCGCACAAAAATTATATTTTTATTTTTTATAGAATTGTGGGATTATCAAATATTCAATATTTCTGCATTTTTGGATTATTCGTAATTTTTAGGAATTTTTAACATAATTTTTGTATTTATTGGATTAAAAATTATTCCCCGTTAATTATTAATTTTGGGCTAATTATTTTTATTAAATGATATAATTAGGCTCTAAATAATTTTGGGAGTATTATTCTCATAATTAATTAATAATTAATTATTATTTTATTATATAAAAATCAGAAAATATAAATAAATTTATGAAATTCTCTGAAAAATTGTTCTTGGTGTTCTTAAGAATCAAACTCGAATTTGAAGGTGATGCCGCCTTCAGAATTTGATGTTCTAGTAACCAAAACGAATCTGTTCTTTCATAATCCATCATCAGAATCATCAAACGATAGGTAATTTTTCAATTCGTAATTTTAGGGTTCTTGACCCGAATCGGGGATTTTTGTTTGAATGATTGTTGATTCGATTTGATGTTACAGTTAGCTATATCTTCTAATACCAATCGATTTATGTTAATTAATTGTGTGTTCAATTACAGGAAGTGGTTAACTACTTTTTTGTTCTCGAATTTTTATTTTGATTTTTAGAATTTCTTATTAATTGTTTGATGTTATGAATTGCTGGGTTAGATTGTGCACAAAACTAGCTTCGATTTGCTATATAAATCATGAATTATGGTCAAGATTTGATAACAGTCGAGTTGTGGCCGGAAGTTCGTCGGTTTATGACCGGCTTTTGGCCAGAATCGACGAACCGTCGATTGTTGGAGTTGAAGGATGCTTGGTTAAGATTGCAGAGTTGATGTTGAGTGAAACCTAGCCAAAAAGCGCAGAAAAGCGTAGTGTTTAGTGCATAATTGGGGTTCACCGAAAACCGGCCTGATTTTGTAGGTCGCCGGATTTTACAGGATTTTTCGGCGGTTCTTGGCTGACCCGATTGTGTTCTTGAACAGCCCGTTCGGGTTATTTTTGACCAGGTTTTGATCTTTAAACCCTGATTTCCTTTTTACTAAACCTGTTATTAAATTTTTATTTTTAAAAATAAATCAAAATCAGTTATTTATTAAAGTAAATTAATTAATTAATTGATTTATTTTATAAATAAATCTGAATTATTTTTAATCATTTCCCAAAATTCAAAATTTATTTATTTATTGATATTTATTATTTAATTATGTATTTATTTATTATTTATTTGAATTAATTAATTATTTTGATAATTAATCAATTTATTTAAATAATTTGTTTAAAATTTATTTAATTTCAAAAAATTATGGAAAATCATTTTTAATTCTAATTTTTTCTAAATAATGATTTAAAAATCATTTTAGGCTTTTAGAAATTATAAAAAGGTATTTAAAATTCAATCCATATTATTATTAATTGAATTATTCTTATTTAATTCATAATAAATAGACCATTCGTCCGTTTATTATGAAACAAATGCCTATAGACTCAGAAAAATATTCCCAAGGGGATAGCCGATAAGAATAAACGTATGTGAAAGAACATCTTCGATTAATTTATTTATTTTGGTATTCGCATAATTTAACATAAAATTTAAAACACGTATATCCTCTCTAAATAGGCATGAATTTAATTGACATAATTAAAAGTGAAAAGCAATATCTAGCAAAATATTTCAAAAATGTTTTTTAAAATGTATTTATATTTTAAAAATAAATACAAGAGATACTCCAATATTTGCTGAAAATCAATATATATACTTTAAAGGAATACACTCCAAAGCTACGAGATCGTAGAAGAATTATCGGATTGTGATCTTTCTTAGGCTCTCCTGCAATATTAATAAGACAATAAGTTTGAAAAAGGAATATCAGAACTTTGATATTCTTTAGAAGGCTCCTGCTAAATTTATTTCAAAAACAGATGTTTTTAAAAGAGATAAAATATATATCTTTCATTCCATAAACATTTATAAATCTAAAGATATATTTTTACACTCTTAGGAATTAATATTTGATAAAGGAATATTAATATCTCATTTTATCCCCCTTCTCATATTTTTCAAAGTAATTTTCTCTTGTATCTCCAATATAATATTCAATTGGAGAAAATACTTTTAAATACTTAAAAATATTTCCAACACTCTCAAAATATTTTTATATTTATGGAATTATATTTTAAGTATTTATTATAGCCCAAACCGAGCCAACAAAGTCTATCTGCTTTTATGAAAGATCATTCATATCACTACGCCATAATTGCTCAAATGTTATGCTCTTCTGTTGTTGCCTTCTGACCGAAAATCGTTGCATTTTCAATAATGCAACACAAAGGGGCGTTACATCTGCGGCCGTTGCATTAGAGGCCTAATGCAACGCTTTTTGGGTGTCTAAAGCAACACCAATAAACATTGCCTAATAGATGTAATGCAACAGTAAATACATCAAATACAACACAAAATTGCGTTGCATCTGACATAAGAGGTATGTAAAACTCCACGTCAGCTGTGGGGCCCACATTAAGGCCACATCAGCTGTGGGGCCCACATTAAGACCACGTCAGCATGTGACACGTGGATGCCATGTCAGTACTAGTCCCCACAGAAATGACACATGGATGCCACGTAAGCAGTTCGGGCCCACATGCCACGTCAGCAGTGGTCCTCATGCCACGTTAGTGGTATGTAATGCAACGTTTTCTCTCTTGTTTTAACACAGTAGAACATAATTTAAGGCAACACTTAAATAGTTAATGCAACACCACAATTTCTGGTAAAAATAGTACTAGTAATTTATAATTCAACACCCAAATATCAAATGCAACGCTTTAATTAAAAATATTGCAAGATACTATATTATAATTACATTAGCCCATGAAAATCATCCAACAACCATTCAACAATTCAACTACAACCATTCAGTAATTCAACTAGCCATCCAACAACCATCATCCAATCCAAGTACAAGCCCATCCACAAAATACATCTAACCCCAACATCATACTAACTATTAAATTCATTACAAGTTGTCCAATATGCCAAAAAGCACACAAAATTAAGTCTAACATTTAAAAGAAACGATAATCTCTAGATATTAGGTCCAGTGACATAAGGATAGTCTAAATTTCGGTGCCGCCTTGAGTAATAGGAGTATCATTGTCATCTTGATCACTTGATGCAGTGGCACACAAGTCTCTAATGTCGAACTTAAGACTTGGATTAGCTTCACCTAGCTTTTTCAACATCGACGACATATTCTCCTGCACTTTTGCGTTCACCTTGGCCTCCAAATCAGATTCAAGGTCTTGCTTTATTTTTGCAGACAACTTCTGCACATACTGGTCTGAAGGAGCAGCATAAGTCGTATCATTTGTAGGTTTTTTTACCCTTTCTTCCCACTAACCAATTTCATCCATGAGGTTTACCACCATGGACAAGTGCATTGGCCTCAACAATGTTTCCAGCATTCACCAATTCCTGAACTTGCCTCTAGAAGAAATGACTATATTAATATTTGAAGCCTATCATGCACTCAAATGACAGCAGTATAATATAATATTATACTCACATATTTTGTTCTCAGTTCTTCAGTATCTGTCTTGTAAGTTCTCCATGGTTCTCGTTTATAGGTTTCCAAGTAGATTTTAGCATCAGATGGCTTGGCAATATTCAGGTCCTTCTTTTTCTATCATGTATCAATAAAAGAAAATTTTAGTACATAAACGATGGACCAATTAATATTCGACCGAACAAAAATGTACTTTAAACTAACAATGAAAACAAGAAAATCATACCAGCTTTTCATTAGCTTGTGCATGAGTTCTGGGCCCCATGGTATGTGTCTCAATTATTGTATTACGACGTGCAGCATTATCCTCAGCTAGGGACTTAAAATTAAAAAGCGATAAAAAATATATCAACAAATGTATCCAACCATTATTATTTAAATCTCATTAATTTAATTTACATTGAATTATATTATTATCATGAATTTTCCTCATTTCAACTTTTATGTTCCACATGAAAAAATATTAACATTATATAAATTGGGCATAGTACCTGAACTGATTCATCCCCCCAGTACTTCAAAAGCATTTTAAAATCTTCAAGCAGAATTGTGTCGGGCCTGTTCTCAATCCTTTCCTCATCAGTACTATATTTCCTATAATATGCCTTTTTATCATAGACTTATACCGCCTCGAAGACTTATTAAGTGTGTGCATGACCCACTTGTGCCCTTCTTCCGGAATAACATACCTAGCCCACCATATACATATATGAAGAAATAAATCAGTTATTTAAAAGCAGAAATTAATATCTACCCAAGTTTTGAAAATAAGTTCTGATGATGCAATAAGAAAATAGATAACAATAAATCCATTATAAGATAAGCTAAAACTTAAATTTATATTACATACATGCTCGACCTTCATAGTAACAGCAAATTCACAAGTAAAAAAATTACTAAAATGCCAACTAAAATTCACAAGTAAGTCTAAAATATATGCCTACTAAAATGCCAACTGAACTATATGTGATGTAGGGTGATAGAGATTTATCAAAGTATATTCCAGCATTTGGTTCTTTAATATCACAGGAACAACATGCCAGTTGATGTAAGTGAGAGATACATTATCCTTGGATAGTGTTCCAAGAAAATTACTCAACTCCGTCACAGTTTTCTGCTCATCAGAAATTGGCTGACCCTCTTCATTCACATTAATGACTACTTTTTCATTAGGACCTCTGGCATGAACTCCACTTATTTTTGATCGACCTCTAGGCTTTTTTGGAGCTTGTACTTTGCATAAATACCAGGTTTATAGAAAATGAATACAAGTCAATGTATAACCTTACAAAAACTAACAGTGCAAAACATGTAAATAATCCAAAAACATGGACCTGTTTCAACTTCTTCGGTTTCCATCCCTTCTTGGCCTAGTTCAGGAACATTTTCCATTGTTGGAGCTGCAAGATTCTGCTTTTGACGCTCACGCATTGCTAAATAAGCAGCAACTGAACCAGCTTCTTCATGATTGCCAGATTGTTTAAACATATTGCTACATGTTGGCTTTAGAACTGGGGGATTAAACGAGCTAGTCACTTCCCTGTTATTCCCAGCTTTGATGGGCTGCTTCTTTGTTGCAGTGACAATGACATCACTTTGAACTACTGCATTAGCTCGCGACCGAGTTATCGGTCCAGCTTCCCTGTTAGTTCTAGCTTTCTTTGACTTGACAATTTCTTTTCTCTAAAATAAAGAATGATAGTTAGTACCAGAATGGAAAAATTAATTGCACTTGGTTCATATTATATTAATAGGGTTAAAGGATTTTGTAATGCTTAGTTGATAAAATCTCTTAAAAGAGACTGCTCTTACTAAGAGAGTACACAATTTCCATATATCATGTTAATTTTGATTAATAATGAAAATTGAACTTATTTATATAGAGATGCTAAAACGCGTAGACCATGTGGAAACTGTATAAATGAAATTAATCCTTAGCATTTAAATATCCTAATTAATGATTATGAAATATTATATAAATTCAATACCACAAATACTCATGTTCATCAATATTTATTAATGTGAAATGATATATTGATTATAACTATCAGGGGTCGTAATAATATTTTTTTTATGATTTAATTATGGTTATTGGCAAGAATTGATTGAAACTTAAGCGTCATTACATACTATGTTTTGTTTTAGATTGCTATGAAGGAGTTGCGACAGAGGAAGATACCTTTTATCAACTAAGCATTACAAAATCCTTTAACCCTAAATTGTGTACTAATACAAAAGCACTAAAAAAATCTTTCTGAAAGATTTAGTAATGATCTAGCACCTTTAATGAATCATCGCTAGCATCTTCACTCTCATTTTATGGAAAATATTCATCGCCTTCCTCTGGATATCGATCTTTATTTTTTATTTTTTAATCTCTTCAGCATGCTTTCCCTTATCAGCAACTAAAGTGGGCAACCCAAGTGATTTATAAACTGCATCATTTTCTTTCATACGTTGTATTCTCCCCAGTTCATAGTCTGTCACTGGTAGTGGTGGAGGGGGAGGCAACTGCAACCATAGTTATAAGGTGTAAAGTAATTAAACCATAGAAATTAAATCACCCGAAGGGAACAAAAAATCAAAAGTACCTCAACATCAAGGTCATTCTCTGCTTATTATCCACAACGCGCTTGCTCATAAATTAAAATTCTCGCTGGTCAGGGAATCATAAGTTTCGACACCATCTTTCCACAATGCTTTCAACTCTGAATATAAGGGCTGCATATAAACATCAATATTGTTCTTGGGAGAATCTCGACCAGATATTAACGTGGACAGAATCAGATTTTCTTGTTTCATACATAGCCAGGGGGAAGGTTATAATTTACCAACACGATTGGCCATGTACTATGACTTAAATTCATTGAACGATATGGGTTAAAACCATCAGCTGCTACACCCAATCTAACATTTCGATTTTCCGCTGCAAAATCAGGATAACGAGCATCCATCGCCTTCCAAGCCAAAGCATCAGCCGGATGTCTTAATTTTCCATCTTTTGTTTGTCCTAATGCATGCCATCGCATAAGTTTGGAAAAGTCTTCGTGTTATATATATTTGTTATGTCATGTCTAATCTGATTTGTTTAGTTTCAGAACTTAATATAAGGACTTACTGGAAATTAGAACTTACTGAAGTCAGAACTTATATCAGAACTTAAGGCCGTCAGGATTTATATCAGGACTTAAGTGCGGGTACTTCAGATAAGGACTGCAGCTGATTTATAGGAGAGGATCTGGATTAAAACAATAGAAGATATGCATGGAGAGTTGGACAACTAAAGACTTGTAGAAGATAATATCTGATTAATATATTTTAGGAGACAAAATTATATTCCATATCAAATAGAAATATCTTGTAACTGTGTACTATATAAACACAACTTAGGGTTTACACTATAAGTGTTATCGTTCACGTGAACATTATTCATTGTAACCTAGCAGCTCTTAGTGATATTATTCATCACTGAGAGAGTAGTTTAACCTACTTTATAACAGAGCTTATTATATTGAATAAACTTGATTAATATTACATACATGTGTTCTAAATCGATTTGATTGTATAAACACTATATTTAACTGTTAGGGCGAAAACACGCACTAATATTCACGCAAGTATACGCGTTCGCAAGTAGTATATGATATAAATCAGATTCGTTCCCATAGAGACTGGTTTAGGTTAAGTTCAATTTATGCACCTATGCAACAATGTATAGTTATCTCTCAATGCTAAGACAAATAACAAACTGGGTTTTTATTAAACTAAGAGATTATACTAAATAACATTAACTAAGACAATTGAGGTTGAATTACTGTATATGACAAACATGGGATTCTAACTTCATTACTACTTCATTCAATAGCCTTTTCGTTCTTAATCTTAGCATGTGATGGTGATGACACTAATCAGATAACACGAAACTGATAAACGCCAACTTTCGATGCACTAGTACCATTCTATCAGACATCCACAAAAGAGATAGAAGCTGAATAGACACCAATTATATTGAGACCCTATATGTCTATAGAATTTGACAACATAACGGTTTAAGCACAAGTTATCCATAATGATTACACAGGGCAAGTAAAACGGTTAGAGTTACATACGAATCATGCATACACATACATGAACCTATGCTAGCATGGCAAGTTCTAAACCTCTATATTCACTGTCGCTTCAATAGAGATTAACACGCTATGTTATATGTTAGCTACGCGCATAAGACGAATAAGCACAACCAATACTAGGATATCAAACAATCACCACACACAAAGATATCAAAACAATTAACTATTGAAATCCATAAGTAAATTCGCTAGAACCCCATGACAACGATTAGCCATAATTGAACTCATCGTCACCATGGGTTCCAATGAAAGCATGGTATAAAACAAGGTCTTAATAAACTGAATAATAATTAAAGTACGAATAAACGAGATTTAGGTTCAACAAGAACAAAAACGAGCATCCAAAGTTACAACTAATTCAAAGAATCACAAGTTGAAAACAAGATCTTCTTTTTCGGAGTTGTTCTGTGCTTCAAGGTCTTCTCCTTGGTATCCTGGTATCCCAATCTTCCCGGATGATGAAAACCCTTTTTTTTAAGTATATATACGCCCCTAGTGGACCTGGACCCCTAAAATCATCAAATTCCACTCAAAAAGGCTTTTTCAGCGAAATCAGTGACCAGCCGCACCCTAAGCGGCTGCTCAGCTCTTCTGAGTGGGCGCTCAGCTCTCTGGGCAGCCGCTCAGCTTTCTGGGCGGCCGCTCAGCTCTCCAGAACGGGCGCTGAGACAGCTTCTGGAAAAAATTCTGATGAATCTTGTTTTGGCCATAACTTGAGTTCTACTCGTCAGAATTAGGCGATTCAACTGCCCACACGAAGCTAACAAGATTCTATACAACTTGACAATGGCCTTGGCTTCCAAATATTATCACTTTTTATCATATTTCCTTTAAAAGCTCATTTCTTCATTTAACTGATACCTGAAATGCAATAACACAAAAACACATCAAAATACCAACAACTTGAGTCCAAAACACCAATTTAAGCTTGTAATAAAGCATTCCAAGGGGATATAAAATCCACTTATCATTAACCCCCTTTTATAGTGTTGTGTGACCTAACAAGTGGTATCAGAGCCTCTCTGTTGATATACAAACAGTGAGATCCAGTTTACAATCATGTCTGAAGAAACACAAACTCCACCTAAGCCCACCAAAACTTAAGATACTTAAAAAATCAAACCCACAGTCGATATGAGAGTATTAGGGTTCCCATACTGAGAGCATCTGAGTATCCTATATGGATGGTAAAGATGGCTATGTTTTTGGAAGCCATATATCCAGAATACCTTGATAGAATTAATGATGGACCATATAAGCCTACCAATCTTTCTGTTACAGTTGTTGATCAAGCAGCAAAGATGATACCAAAGGAGAAAGGTGATTACACAACTGAAGACATCGCATCTATTGCCAAGGATGCAAGGGTAAGGCATCTGCTGCATAGTGCAATTGACAATGTCATGTCAAACAGGGTAATTGGATGCAAGACTGCAAAGGAGATATGGGATGCCTTGGAGACAAGATGCCAGGGAACTGAAGCAATCAAAAAGAACAGGAAGACTATACTCACACAAGAGTATGAGAACTTTGACTCAAAAGCTGATGAGTCACTAACTGATTTATATGACAGGTTTGCCAAACTCTTGAATGATCTGTCACTGGTGAACAAGGAATATGACCTTGAAGATTCAAATCTTAAATTCCTTTTAGGTCTTCTTGAAAATTGGGATTTGAAGCCTACTACCATAAGAGACAACTATGACCTTGTTGAAACTACTCTTGATGAAATTTATGGTATGCTCAAGACTCATGAACTTAAGATGGATCAAAAGAGAAAAAGGCATGGAAGAAAGTCAAAGACAGTTGCTCTTAAAGCTGAGGAGGAATCTCCTAAAGTGGTTGTCTCAAATAGGTGAAAGGAATATGTCCTAAGTCCAATCATGTATTAGGATTTAGGAATAACTTCCTGTATAATCTGTTTTGATTTCATTGATATTAATAAAAGACCTGTTTTGTTTTTATTACGGGCTTTATCTATTTAAGTGTTTAAATAAGATATACCATAGTTTAGAGTAAAGCTTTTTATGGATTATGATGAGATCATAATAGTGAGACCTAAAAGATGATAACTCTAAACTTAAATAGTTCCTGGTCATAGGATTACTAACTGGTAATTAATAATCCGCAAATATCGGTACATACTATGCTTGCTTCATTATGAAGGATGTCTGTTCTCATAGACATTGGTGTGGTGACACTATAGCTAGTATGTAGGTGCTTATTATAGAATAAGTTTACTGAACATGACTCGCATAGCTGAACAACTGATGGAGTTCACTCATGTGTCAGCAGTTGTTCACATAGTGATAGTTGTACAAGTATCCTTAGACTTGAGGTCATCATAGTCATCTTGTGTACACTGAACTATGCTTTGGTTTAGTTCTTAGTCTCTAGGGACAATTATTAGGGCTCTACTGGGTATAGGAATTTGTACACGAAGATAGTGTATGATCAATAAAGGATCTACCCCTTCCAGTGAAGGAAGCGAATGTTCAAGGCTGATCCACTTATGCTAGTTCAGAAATCTCTGGCCAGAGTGAATGAAATTAGAAAGGAGTTTCTAATTTACATAGAACTGAGCATAGTAAATGGTAAGCAAGTGATTGAATTAGATAGGCTTGACACGAGATCCATGCCTTGTATTTAATCGGAACATTGTAGGGTAGAAGGAGTTTATTGTACGGTAACTATTCACTGAATAGGTTCTTGGTATTCTAAGTAGTGAATTCGTATTATCCGAATAGTCGCGATATGCTGAGAAGTATCCCTCACGATGTAGAATAAATGTGATTAATTAATTAATCATATTTAATAAATTAGAGAATTTATATAAATAATGATAAAATAGTTTTATTATTATTTATTTCTACTACCGGCTTAATATTGAACCTACAGGGTCACACCATAAAAAGAGAATGATTTAATGGTGGGGGAATTAATTAATAATGACTAATAATTATTTATTTATGAAATAAAAAATTAATTGGCAAATTTAATAATTGATTAACTAAGATTTAATTGATTATAAATTAATTAAGAAAAGTTCTTAATATTATTAATCAAGGATTTAATTTTTGAAAATTAAATCAAGAGAGAGAATTATTTCTAAAGTGTTTAGAAAAAGAATTAATAATTAAAAGGTGTTTTAATTATTAATGAGAATAATAAATGGGATAATAATAATAATAATATTTATGGGAAAATTTCAGCTGAAAATTTTGCCTATAAATATACTATTATAAACCCTATTTTTATTCTAACCCATAACCCCAAAATTTTATAAAACCTAATTCTCTCCACCTCCTCCTCCTCCTTAATATCGTTTTCTTGGTGGATACCGGTGGAGTGCTTTACGTTTGAGGAGCAGCTGCTAAGGATCTCTGATCGTTGCTCTTGGATCGCATATTAAAGGTTAGTAATCGATCCCTATGTTTTTACCATGATTTATATACTTTTATTTGGATTTTATATGTGTAAAAGTGTTTTACCATGCCTCCACTGCGATTAAAATCCAACATTGATATCAGAGCATAGGTTGTATGCATATAGATCTGTGATAAAAATTTCAGAATTTTATGTGCTTGTATGAATTAATTCTGATTTTTACAAGTTATATTATGGATTAATTATGTCTGATGAGAAATCGTTTCTCAGAATAATTTTGAATGTTGATCTGGGTTCTACAAGTATTGTAGATCGTTTGGGTATTTTTTTCATAATTTTATGATGTATAGATTTTTTATTCTGAATTTTTGAAGTTGTTGCAATTAAATTCGTAATTAAATAATTATATATATATGAATTGTAAGTATGTATATATATTTGTACATCTGCTTGTCTGCATAATCTGTGATGCACGGAGAAAGGAAGAAGACACAGAAAAGGTACGGTGCACGGAATTCCGTGCAAGAATTGTCAGGCGGCGACTGACTGAAAAAGGAGGGAGGACCACGAGTCGACCACGCGCGGCGCGTGGTAGTCACGCGCTAATGACGTCGTGCTGACATCATGCTGACGTCATCGGATGATGTCATGCTGACGTCAGCATAGGGGTGAGGGCGCGTGAAGCGCGTGTGGCGCGTGGGGCGCGTGGAGGAAAGTCAGACACGCGCTGTCAGGCGTGTGTGCGCGTGGCCACGCGTGGGGAAACTTCTTTCGGCGCGTGAGGGCGCGTGCGAGCTCAGAATAGGGCGATTCTGGTGCCGTTGGATTCGTCTTTTCGAGACGCTTCTAATGATATATTATATGATATTTTATGAAATTGTTTCGAACTGTTTATAGCTAACAGAAGTGTTTTTAAGCTATTTTTGACTATTTTAATTGCTTTTAAATGCTTCATGTGATACATAGAGATGTGTAATGCTTTGACTAAGGTGCTAGATGATATAACATGCCTAGCTTGATGTTTATTCATGTTTATATATATGATATATGCTTAGTTTATCATGCGATGATAGATTTAGGTGAACTTAAATGAACATAAGGCGTTTGTTAGACAACCTAGTATAGTGAAAGTGTTTCATAACCTTAATAATAATATTATGAATACAATCATGAGATTCTTGTGTTTATGAAACACATAATTGAATATGAATTTTCGATATGAGAGAAAGGATGATTCTGTCAACAACAAATTTCTATCTGTAAGAAAGGGTTATTAAGTGACGCCTCTTGACAATGCTCCACCCGATCTGGGAATCATCTGATTATTGATTATTGATTTGAAATATTTAATTTAAAAGGAAGAATCTCTTTATAATATGATTATTATTGTAACGTAATATAATTCCTCCAAAATTAAATAATATCAAGTAGTAATTGGCCAATGATACAACGGGCTTGTGTCGGTCATAGCCTTCCAACATGATAGAAAAGTAGTTCTTATTTTTGAATCATTGTCGGTTCGTGCTACAGCCGAGGGCTTTGATTTTGAAATAAGAAATACTTGTCTATTACATAGAGATGTGTACATTGAATAAGAATCTAAAGGTCGTTACGTGCCACAGCCGTGGGCCTTTGGGGACTGATTCAATTGTACGGAATGTTGGGTTAGACTTGACTTAGAATATTGAGTTTGTCGTGCCACAGCCGTGACTCAATTATTCAAGAGGCTAAAGTTTGATTAGGGAATAACATTAGATGTAATTGACAAGAGTTGTCTGCCTATTGAACATTACATGGCGTTTCATGCCACAGCCGGGGTTGTGTAATGGAATTTAGGATCCCTATTCCCACTAGCATTATGAATGCTTAATTTTTCACGTAGGGGGTTGAATAAATTAGATAAACTAGTGGGAGCCACTTATAAATGAAGACCCGATTCATATAGTGTTATGAAATTAAATCAAATATTTGCTAAGTGTTGTTATGTGTTTATCATTTACAGATTTACAGTATACATTATGTCTTCTGCACTATCACTCAGGAGCATACTGGATGCTCACAAATTGACTGGTCCTAATTATGCTGACTGGCTTCAAAACTTGAGAATTGTTCTCAGGATTGAGAAGCTGGAATACGTGATTGACTCACCTAAGCCTACTGAACCTGCTAGTGATGCACATAATGATGAACATGTTGTGTATCGTAGGTGGATAGATGATGCAAATGTTGCTCAATGCATCATGCTAGCTTCTATGAACATTGAGCTACAGAAGCAACATGAGCATATGAATGCTCACACTATCCTCATGCATCTACAAGAGTTGTATGATGTGGCAGGGAGGACAGCTCGATATGAGATATCGAAGGAGCTGTTCGGTTGTAGGATGTCTGAGGGATCATCTGTGAATGACCATGTACTTAAGATGATAAATTTGATTGAACGTCTTCGACAACTTGGTTTTGCCATGGATGGGGAGCTGAGCCAAGACTTGGTCTTGCAATCGCTTCCGAGTTCGTTCTCGCAGTTTGTTATGAACTTTCACATGAATAAGTTGGATGTCAGCATGCCTGAACTCCACAACATGTTGAAGACTGCGGAATTGAATTTCCCCCCTAAGAAGAGTTCTGTTCTTCTAATTGGTGAAGGTTCCAATCCTAAGAAAAGGAAGAGGAACTCTTCCAAGAAGAAGAAAGTAGGTGAAGAAAAGCCGGTTCCACCAAAAGCTGAAGACCCCAAGAGCAAAGTTGATTGCTTTCACTGTAACAAGGTGGGGCACTGGAAGAGGAACTGCAAGGTTTACCTTGAAGAATTGAAGAAGAAGAAGGGTAGTGAGACTGCCGCTTCTGATTCAGGTATGTTCATGATAGAAGTGAATATGTCATTAAATTAAATTTCTACTTGGGTATTAGATACCGCCTGTGGTTCTCATATCTGCAATTTGTTGCAGGGACTAAGGAGAAGTAGGACTCTTGAGGAAGAGGATGTGATTCCACTGATGGGAAATGGAGCAAGAGTTGCTGCTGAAGATGTAGAATCATTTCATTTACATATGCCTACGGGCAAGACTATTGTTTTAAATAATTATTATTTTGTTCCCTCGATTGTGAGGAATATTATTCCCATGTTAGACTTGGCTGGATTTTCATTTATTATTGAGAATAATGAATGTTCTATTCTTAGAAATAATATTCTTTATGGACGTGGTGCTTTAGATAATGGTCTGTATATATGTGACATAATTTACTTCAGATTGAACAAACTAATAAAAGAAAAGGGATGATGAAAATCTCACTTCATTGTGGCACTGCAGTCTCCATTTAGAAGACATGGAGAGAGGGCTGCAAATTTGCTAGGAATGGTACACACAGATGTATGTGGACCAATGTCTACGCAAGCCATGGGTGGATTTTCATACTTCATTACTTTCATAGATGATAGATCTAGATTCAGATATGTGTTTGATGAAACACAAGTCTAAAGCCTTTGAAAAGTTCAAAGAGTATAAGTATGAAGTGGAGAAACAACCAAACGTAGTATTATAATTCTTTGATTAGATCGAGGTGGTGAATACTTGAATGGAGAGTTTCTGGATTATCTTAAAGTAAATGGTATAGTCTCCCAGTGGACTCCTCCAGATTGGTATCTTAAAGGAGAAATCGAACTTTGTTAGACATAGTTCGGTCCATGATGAGCTATGCAAATCTTCCAGTATTCCTATGGGGTTATGCATTGGAAACCTCAGCATATTTAATAAATAAGGTGCCTTCCAAATCTGTTCCTCAAACTCCGTATGAGATATGGAAAGAAAGGAAAACGAGTCTTAAACACGTTAAAATTTGGGGATGTCCAGCTTATGTCAAGTAAGTTGACCCAGATAAGCTGGAATATCGATCCGTAAAATGTAGTTTTGTGGGTTATCCTTGAAGTAAACAGTGGGAGCAAAATTGAACTTGATAAAGTTCAAGAAGCACAAACTACTACGGATCAAGTGGAAACACCTGTTCTGACTGAACAACCTTCTGTGTAACAGCCCATTCATAGAACAGGGAGAGTGTCTCGCCAACCTGAGAGGTATTATGGCCTTGTCATTGAGAATGACAATGAGTTGTCGATCATTGATGATGATGACCCTGTGACCTATAATGAGGCTATGAGTAGTGTTGACTCAGAGAAATGGCATAGTGCCATGAAATCTAGAATGAAATCTTTGTATACAGTATACAAAAGAATGATTAGAGCAGATGGCCAGGTGGAGACCTATAAGGCCAGGCTTTTGGAAAAAGGATTCAAACAAAGGCAATGGATTGACTTTGATGAAACCTTTTACATGTAGCCCTGTTAAAATCAGTTCGGATTTTGCTTGCGATTGCTGCTTACTACGACTATGAGATCTGGAAAATAGCCAGATGGTCTTCTTTCCAAGAGAAATAAAAACCTAGTGTGTAAGCTGTTGTGAACCATATGTGGTTTAAAGCAAGCTTCTCATAGATGGAACATCTATTTTGATGAGACAATCAAAGAGTTTGATTTTATGAAAAATGTGGATGAACCATGTGTCTACAAAAGGGTTAGTGGGAGCGCGATAACATTTCTTGTATTGTATTGAAATAGAGTTGACACACATAACAACATAGCAGACCCACTCACAAAGCTACTTTATGAAAGTCACTTTGATCGTCATAAAGACAAGATGGGTATTAGATACCAGAGTGATTGGCTTTAGTACAAGTGGGAGATTGAAAGGAATATGTCCTAAGTCCAATCATGTATTAGGATTTAGGAATAACTTCCTGTGTAATCTGTTTTGATTTCATTGATATTAATAAAAGACTTGTTTTGTTTTTATTACGGGCTTTATCTATTTAAGTGTTTAAATAAGATATACCATAGTTTAGAGTAAAGCTTTTTACGGATTATGATGAGATCATAATAGTGAGACCTAAAAGATGATAACTCTAAACTTAAATAGTTCCTGGTCATAGGATTACTAACTAGTAATTAATAATCCGCAAAGATCGGTACATACTATGCTTGCTTCATTATGAAGGATGTCTGTTCTCATAGACATTCGTGTGGTGACACTATAACTAGTATGTAGGTGCTTATTATAGAATAAGTTCACTGAACATGACTCGCATAGCTGAACAACTGATGGAGTTCACTCACGTGTCAGCAGTTGTTCACATAGTGATAGTTGTACAAGTATCCTTAGACTTGAGGTCATCATAGTCATCTTGTGTACACTGAACTATGCTTTGGTTTAGTTCTTAGTCTCCAGGGACAATTATTAGGGCTCTACTGGGTATAGGAATTTGTACACGAAGATAGTGTATGATCAATAAAGGATCTACCCCTTCAGTGAAGGAAGCGAATGTTCAAGGCTGATCCACTTATGCTAGTTCAGGAATCTCTGGCCAGAGTGAATGAAATTAGAAAAGAGTTTCTAATTTACATAGAACTGAGCATAGTAAATGGTAAGCAAGTGATTGAATTAGATAGGCTTGACACGAGATCCATGCCTTGTATTTAATCGGAACATTGTAGGGTAGAAGGAGTTTATTGTACGGTAACTATTCACTGAATAGGTTCTTGGTATTCTAAGCAGTGAATTCGTATTATCCGGATAGTCGCGATATGCTGAGAAGTATCCCTCACGATGTAGAATAAATGTGATTAATTAATTAATCATATTTAATAAATTAGAGAATTTATATAAATAATGATAAAATAGTTTTATTATTATTTATTTCTACTACCGGCTTAATATTGAACCTACAGGGTCACACCATAAAAAGAGAATGATTTAATGGTGGAGGAATTAATTAATAATGGGTAATAATTATGTATTTATAAAATAAATAATTAATTGGCAAATTTAATAATTGATTAAATGAGATTTAATTGATTATAAATTAATTAAGAAAAGTTCTTAATATTATTAATTAAGGATTTAATTTTTGGAAATTAAATCAAGAGAGAGAATTATTTCTAAAGTGTTTACAAGAAGAATTAATAATTAAAAGGTGTTTTAATTATTAATGAGAATAATAAATGGGATAATAATAATAATATTTATGGGAAAATTTCAGCTGAAAATTTTGCCTATAAATATACTATTATAAACCCTATTTTTATTCTAACCCATAACCCCAAAATTTTATAAAACCTAATTCTCTCCACCTCCTCCTCCTCCTTAACGTCGCTTTCTTTGTGGATACCGGTGGAGTGCTTCACGTTTGAGGAGCAGCTACTAAGGATCTCCGATCATTGCTCTTGGATCGCATATGAAAGGTTAGTAATCGATCCCTATATTTTTACCACGATTTATATGCTTTTATTTGGATTTTATATGTGTAAAAGTGTTTTACCATGCCTCCGCTGCGATTAAAATCCAACAATAGGGGCATAGGAAAGGCTCTCATCATACAGTCTGATTCAGAGTCATCATATCCCGATGATGATGATTCAGAATCTAAAAATTTATCTAAGTGGATCTTAATGTAGAGATGATGCAACTCTGTGCTCTTATGGTGAAGGGTATCACAAATATAGCCTACAAGAAATTAAGAAAGGGCAAGAAGTTCTCTAGGAAAGGTGGAAGTTCTGAAAAGAAAGGGTTCAGAAAGTCTGAAGGCAAAGGAGGAAAGTCTGACAAAGGAGACAACTCAAATGTCAAATGCTACAATTTTGGTGAAAGAGGCCACATCTCTCCAGACTGCAAGAAAGGAAAAGGTGATAAAGGCCAGGAACTTATCACAAAGAAGAAAAACTGGGCAGACACTTTAGATTCTGAAGATGAGGTGAACTATGCCTTAATGGAAAATGCTGATAGCAGTTTTGATGCTGCTGAATTGAAGGTACCTCAATCAACTCTTGCTTTCCATACTGATGATAATTTCTGAACTAAGATTATATCTTAAAACCATGTTCATTAGTTTTAGAGATCAGACTTTAACAAATGAAAGATTAACATCTGAAAGTCTTGCTCTTAGAAACAGAAATGACTACTTAGAAAAGGAGTTAGTTATATTCCATTAAACTCAGAAAGAAAGAGATGAGGCTTTGTATGTTAGAGATGAACTGCTAAAATTGAATAAATCTCTTAAATATGAACTGGAAAAGGAAAAGGAGATAATCAAAACTTGGACTAACTCTGGAAGAACAACTCAGAAAATCTTAGAAAATGGAAATTAGAAAGAAGGACTAGGTTACCTAGATGATAAAGCAGAAAAGGAAACTGTGTCATCTAAACCAAACTTTGCCTAAAGTTAATCATGTTAAATTTGTACCAAAAACTGATGTGTCAAAATCTGATAAGATGAATGATTCTAAAACAGAAGTTAAAGAAAAGTCAACTTCTGAAAAATTAAAACAGGAAAAATCAGCTTTAGTAAACATAGGTTTAATGACAAAGAAGCAGCTTAAGCATAAGCTGAAAGAGATTAAAAATGTAAACAAAGTCAAGGAAGCTAGGAAAAATAGGAATGGAAAGGAAGGTGTCAATAAAAGCAATAATTATATGCCTGTTCCTAATGCTCCTAGAAAGAAATGCTATAATTGTGGAAACTCTAACCATCTTGCTTCTTTTTGCAGGAAAAATAAAGATATAAACTCTTTACCTCCTAGATCAGGAGTTAAGTGTCAGTCTGTTAGGTTTAAACCACAAAATCCCTGTTTTCATTGTGGTAGTTTATGGCATTCTATTTATACTTGTAAGGAATATCATAGTTTGTACTATGATTATTATCAAATAAAACCTTCTTTGAAGAAAGTTAGTGTAATTCCTTCTAGTGTAAATTCTGATGCAAAGTCTGATATAAAGTCTGATAAAAAGCATGTTAGCATAAACTCTGAAACTAAATCCGCTGCAAATGCTAACAAACTTAAAAAGGCCAAAGGATCCAAGCAAGTCTGGGTCCTTAAAACTAACCAATAGTGGTCTTTGTGATTGCAGGGCAACATGAAAAACATCCTAGTTCTGGACAGTGGATGTTCAGGACATATGACTGGAAATAAAGCCCTTCTATCAGACTTTGTGGAGAAAGCTGGCCCAAGAGTTTCCTATGGAGATGGAAACATGGGAAAGACTCTGGGATATGGAAATATCAATCTTGGTAATGTCATAATTGAAGCTCTTGTCTCAGGACTTAAACACAATCTGCTAAGTGTGAGTCAAATCTGTGACAGAGGTTATCATGTGGATTTCTTTGAAGAAAACTGTGAAATTGTAAGTAATTCTACAGGCAAAGTGGTTCTGAAAGGTTACAGATATGGTAACATATATGAAGCCATACTTTCAACAAACTCTGATGGTTCTGCAATCTGTCTGTTAAGCAGAGCATCAATTGAAGAAAGCTGGATTTGGCACAAGAGACTTTCTCATTTAAATTTTAACAACATAAATGAGCTAGTAAAGAAAGATCTTGTGAGAGGACTGCCAAAATCAGTATTTGCTCCTGATGGTCTCTGTGATTCATGTCAAAAGGAAAAACAAAGAAAATCTTCATTCAAGAGCAAAACTGAATCCTCAATTCTTGAGCCTTATCACTTACTACATGTTGATCTATTTGGTCCAGTCAATTTCATGTCCATTGCCAAGAAGAAATATGCTATGGTTATAGTGGATGAGTTCACAAGATACACTTGGGTGTATCTCTTGCACAAGAAGAATGAAACTGCATCTACTCTAACTGATCATGTCAGACAGCTGGATAAGTTGGTCAAAGATTCTGTTAAAATAATAAGAAGTGATAACTACACTGAGTTCAAGAATTCAATTATGGAAGAGTTCTGCAAAGAGCATGGAATAAAGAAGGAATTTTCTGCACCTGGAACTCCACAGCAGAATATAGTTGTAGAAAGAAAGAACATGACTCTTATTGAAGCTGCATGAACTGTGTTTGATGAAGTAAAGCTACCAACCTATTTTTGGGCTGAAGCTATACAGACTGCTTCCTTTACACAGAATGCTACACTCATAAACAAGCATGGAAAATCACCATATGAGATGGTGAAGAAAAAGAAGCCAAATATGAAATACTTTCTTGTATTTGGATGCAAGTGTTTTATTCTTAAGACTCATCCTGAACAACTGTCAAAATTTGATCTAAAAGCTGATGAAGGAATTTTTGTTGCATATCCACTTTCCACAAAAGCCTTCAGAGTCTACAATTTAAGAACAAGGGTTGTCATGGAATCTATTAATGTATCTTTTGATGATAAAAAAAATACTGGACTTGAAGATTTCAATGATCATGATCAGCTGAGATTTGAAAATGAAGATGTAAATTCTGATTCTGTAAATTCTGATGACCTAAATCTTGATCTTGTAAGTTCTGACGGGTTAAATTCCGATGTCATTGAAACTGTGGTAATTGCTCCAAAGGAAAATGCACCTATTCAGGGGGAGCAAGATGATGATCATACCACATCTCAAGACTCTCAAGAAACATCAGAACCTGTCACAGGCTCTTCAAGTTCTGATTCATCAAGTTCTGATGAGCCAAATTCTGATAATTCTAGAAACTCTGATTCTTCAATTCCTGAAGGATCCAACTCAAATTCTGAAATTTCAGAGAGCATAACTTCAGGGGGAGCATCAGAAAATGCCGTTGGAGACAACGTGGATTGTAGGGGAGGATCCAGTTCTAGAGATCAACTTCCATCTGCAAGGAAGTGGACTGAATCACACACACCTGACTAAATAATTGGAGATCCTGAAGCAGGTGTCAGAACTAGAACAACAACATCAAATGAATGTCTCTATATGTCACGCCCCCAACTTAAACAGCAAATTAAATATAACTATTATAACATTTTAAAAGAAGAATACACAACCAACTCCAAGATCTTACAGTTTAGGGTTTGGAACAGCCCAACACTACCAACTATTACATCTGATTAAAAGTACCGAGTCCTCACACAAACTATTATTACTTATTCTACCTGAGCTCGAACATAAGCATCAGTATCGCAGGTCTTACGGGCAGTCTGCTTGAATCTAACCATAGATGCTAGTTGTAATATCAGGGTAAAGCAAGGAGTGAGACAAATGCTCAACAAGTGCTAACAGTATGACACAAAACATAAATCGAGATATACATTAAAGAATGACAATGGAAAGACATAACCAATGGTAACGAGAGATAAAACTATGTGAGATGGCATCATTTTGCTTGTATCAAAACAATTTTAAAATCATGTCTTAATCAAAATCATTTTATGACGCTACGGATTACAGCCGGTGATCAACCGCGAAGTAATCCCGAACCTCGCTGGGTTCTAAAACATTAACGGGAATCCCTAGGCAACTTTTAAGCCTAATATAAGTGTGGAAAGGACTCGCGTCTCAGTCCAGATCCACTATTCAAGGAAAACATTTATCCCCCTTTGGGACTGAAAACCCATATTTTATTTATTTCAAAAACTGATGGCGAATTATAACAAAATCTCTTTTAACAGTAAACCTTTTTATTAAGGGATTATAGATCAATTCGAAACACGGGAAATATGGTACTAAATCTCAGGGCCATGATTTACAAAATTTTACTCTATTAGGGTAACCAAAAGGTTTTCATATGTCAGAACTTGGACAGGAAAAATTTAGTGAGACTAATGGATAATATAAAAGGGGTAATGCCAAACTGGGCTTAAAGCAATGGTTTCTCGTCAAGGTACAGGTGTTGGATCATCAAGAAGGTAAGCTTCATGAATACTATGGGTGTTAAGGTAAGAAGAAATGATTCTTTAGCTCAGGATATATCAGAGTTGTCAAGCTTTAGGATAAGAAAGAGGGGTATCAATCAATGAGGGATCACTTTGATAAGTTTCTGACTTTCAGGGTTCAAGGTAAGGTTATATAGGGATTCAAGTATCAGGATGAGATATCAATACTTAGGAATCATCAGCATGTTAATCAAGAGGATCAATCAAGTAATATATCAACTCTTCATTTTATCATGGCATTTAACTATCATGAAAAGGCTTTTGAACTACTTGCAATACATACTCGAGGGTTCATGGCATTTCTATATAATTCAAAGATAAACGAAAGATACGCTTGATTTAAAACATATCAAAATGACTCAGGATAATTGCATCAATATATATATGAACTGTTTATAGTAAATACGAAGGTCAAGTTGAATCACTTGCCTTGAGAAAGGCTGGTCTAGTCTGACTGGTAGGAGCAACTGGAGCTTCACTCGACCTTTATGGCAAGTTTTCCCTCGTCTCGAGATCCTACATAATAATAATAATAATAATCCTCATTATAATATATTCTTACCATCTTAACCTATTTACAACTTGAAATTAAACACGGATGGCACTTAGGCCTATACGCACTTAATTTTATATTCACTTTTAAATTACAAAAGTACACACATAGCCACATATTCACATATCATATATTAACACCAAATAACACCATATATACCATAATACAACACTAGGTTTGGATGATCTCGACTCACATCTTAAGTCACTTGGTCGCTAAACTAGACAAGGTCTTCTAATTTTGGCTTCCTAACTCGATGTGCCTTTCCTAAATTATCCAAAACCTATTGACCCTCACTTGTGCCTTTTTCTCTACTGACCTTATACTATCTTACAACTATGGTGGTCGACCTAATACTCACTTCTAAGTGTTCTAAAACTATGTGATAAGTGAAAGCGCTCACTGGTGCAAATTTCAGAATGACAACTATAGTTTCTTGAGTGTATTAGGCACTCTTAAACTACAAGTTTTCCTTCAAAACTTTTACACAAGACTCTCCTGACCTAAGGGCATCTCACAAACTTGATGTGGCTCAAGGGCCTGGCTTGGGCCTTCTTGGGCCTAAGCTAAAAGTCCAAGGTTCCCCTATTTTTCTGGGCAGAAAACGCCCCGACTTAAATTAACTTGTGACACATGGTTCTAACTCATATCCTATGAACTATGGTTGGAAAAACTTCTCTGACACTCCCTATAACTAAGGCCCAATAGGGCCTAATGAGGGCCTACCCATGACATGGTCAAATCTTCCTATTTCTAAGTTGCAACAAAACTGTCCCCTGCTGGACAGATTTTGTTATTCTACTTGTGCACCTAACCAAAAGACATGCAAACCTCCAACCAACTCCTAAAACCTTTTATATACTCCCAATACTAACTTCTGGTGGCTTGGGCCTCAAAGTGCACATCAATGACATGGTCAAAACTCACTCTAAACCTCAGGGTACTAAACTGATTTTCTGCAGAAACTATAACTCTCATTTCTCCAAGGTTTAGACTTGACAAACTCAACTACCAACATCCCAATACTTAAACCAAGACTTATACATGGTAATCTACTGAACTAACTCCCTTATTCTCAAAATAACCTTGGGTGAGATCATCCTTACCTAAGGTACAATTATGGCAAAACAAAAGAGATCACATTTCTCAACTCACCAATCATTAAGTTTTTGAAACCACAAGATATGCATTTTATAAAAGATAACCACGAATTATTACCATGCAACAAGAAGCATAAATCAATATTAACACATTATTCCTACTGAAATTAAGGCTCACTTACAAAATCTTTCCAAATGATCAAAATCTTACAACATTCTAAGAGAAATCCACATGCATGCATGTCCTCGGGTTTTGCAAACCAAAACAACACATTTTCTACATATATTCTACCATAAAATTGACATGCAAGCCTAGCATAAGCTATACCTAGATGATCACTTAGCATGCAAGGAGTTTTATCAAATTTTCACCACAAAATTCAAGTCATTATCACATAAACATGCAAAATTTGAGCAAAACAACAAGAATGATCTCCAGGACCATTCATTCGGCTACCAAATGGTCATGGCCGAATGAAATGGATGGGAAGGGCCATTTAATCATCAAGAGTTTCCTTCTCAAGACTTGGCACTTATCCATTCCTTTAGTCCTCTCAAAAACTCACAAGAATCAAGTTTGTATTTTGAGTTTCACTAAAACCTTTACATGCAACCTTTAAACTTAAACTTTCTACTCAAAACTCTTTGAAATATGAGTGATCATGGTATGAGAAGTAACATTTACTTGTGTAAAGAGTAGAAGCTTGGTTGAGGAATGAAGAAAAAAAAATGGGGAGGGGGGGTTTCGGCTAAAAGCCGAGAGTGAGAGAGGGAGGAGGGAGGGAGGAGAAAGTGTGGTGGTGAGTGAAGTGAAATGATCATGTCTTTGCTTGTTTTATGGTTTTTGTATTGGAAAAAGTGAGTGGAATTAGGAATTGACATGATTAGCCTTCCACTTGAACTTGGTTCAATTTGCATGCAAGGGTAAATAAGGAAATTGGCTAGAAAAATAAGAGTTAGTGGGGTTGGAATTGTCCTCTTTGTCCTTGAAAAGAATGAGAGAGTGGTTTGCATGCAAGGACTTTCTTGTAATTTGCTAAATATGACATCTAAAATTTATAATGATTTATTTTTATAAAATAAAATACAAGTTCAAAAATTATAAAATTTATACCATAAAATAACTTGGATTTTTAGAGACTTTATAAAATCATTTTTAAAATTTGTGAACAAAATACCTTTTAAAAGAAATTTTTTTCAAGGCTTAGAATATTCCTTATAAATCAAAAATAAAGAAATTAAATAAACTCTTGCTTTGAAAAATCATATACTACATAAAGCAAATTTATAATGCAGAAATTTGCACTCACACAAACGTACAATCATTGAATATATTTTCATTCGGCTTTAATATTATACCAAATCCACAAATAATATTACACGAAGATACCGGTCGTAACACTATCATTCCTTTCTGTCTTAGACTGAACCAATAAAGTAGAAGAAGCTCTTCAAGATGCTGATTGGGTGCAAGCAATGCAGAAAGAGTTAAATGAATTTGAAAGAAATAAAGTCTGGACCCTAGTGCAAAAACCAAAGAACAGGTCCATTGTTGGCACAAAATGGGTGTTCAGAAACAAAACTGACAGTGATGGCATAGTTACAAGAAACAAAGCAAGGATGGTTGCTAAAGGTTACTCTCAACAGGAGGGTATTGACTATGATTAAACATTTGCTCCAGTTGCTAGATTGGAAGCCATAAGAATCTTTTTGGCTTATGCTGCTCACAAGAAGTTTAAAGTCTTTCAAATGGATGTGAAAAGTGCTTTTCTCAATGGATAATTGGAAGAAGAGGTATATGTTGAACAACCTCCAGGATTTGTAGATCCAAAATTTCCTAATCATGTCTACAGACTTGATAAAGCACTCAATGGCCTTAAGCAAGCTCCAAGAGCATGGTATGAGACTTTAGCTCAATTTCTTCTGGAAAGTGGATTTACCAGAGGCACAATTGATAAAACTCTGTTCTACCTCAACCATGGAAATGACTTACTTTTGGTACAGATATATGTTGATGATATCATCTTTGGTTCTCCAAATGCCAAACTCTGTGAAAGGTTTTCAAAGCTAATGTAGTCAAGATATCAAATGAGTATGATGGGAGAACTTAGCTATTTTCTGGGACTTCAAGTCAAGCAAAATGAAGAAGGTACTTTCATAAATCAATCCAAGTACACCAGAAATTTACTCAAAAAATTTGGAATGCAAGACTATTCAACTACATCCACTCCCATGACCACTGCAATCATGTTAGATAAAGATACTGGAGCATCAGTAGATATTACTAACTACAGAGGTATGATTGGCTCTTTACTCTATCTAACTGCAAGTAGACCTGATATCATGTATGCTACCTCTCTTTGCGCAAAATTTCAGGCTGATCCAAGAGAACCTCATCTAATAGCTGTGAAAAGAATTTTCAAGTACCTCAAGGGTACAGCTGATCTAGGATTGTGGTATCCTAGGGAATCAGATTTTAAGTTAATAGGTTACTCAGATGCAGATTTTGTAGGATGCAAAATTGACAAGAAAAACACTAGTGGAAGCTGCCAATTTCTTGGAGGCAGATTTATTCTTGGTTTAGCAAGAAACATAAATCAATTTCCACATCAACTGCAGAAGCAGAATATGTTGCTGCAGGAAGCTGTTGTGCACAGATTATTTGGATGAAGAATCAGTTACTGGACTATGGGTTAGAATTTTCTAAAATACCCATTTACTGTGATAATCAAAGTTCTATTGCTATGACAGGTAATCCAGTTCAACACTCAATGACAAAGCACATCAGTATTTGGTACCATTTCATAAGGGAACATGTGATGGAAGGTACAGTGGAATTACGTTTTGTCCCAACAGATCAACAACTAGCAGATATCTTCACAAAACCACTATGTGAAGCTACTTTTAAAAGACTGGTAAATGAACTTGGAATGGTTTCAGGTTCTTTCTCAAAATATGTTTAGTTTTTGTTCTCATGCATCAGACTTTATGATCAGTGTTTACAGATTGTCTTATCTCCATGTAATTTGTGCTTTAAATGTATTATATAAAATACTGATTGTTATCTGATGTGATTATATATACTCTGATAGTGTTTTGAATGTTCTGTGACTATTCAATCCAATAAGGATTACTTTGCTAGATGTTGGCTTAGTAGTCTTTAACAAACTATGTATCCCATGTTTGAATTAGTTATTTATGTGGAAATCCATAACACAAGCAAACTCTGATTTTGATCTTAGTCAAATTTACTTCTTGTATCTTCTTACTAAGTCACAAACAAGATTATTATTTCTTATCTGTCAAATTCTGATGTCAGTAAATCTTAAGGATGAACTACATGATTGATAAGCCTCACTAATCTGAAGAAAACAAAAGAAAAATTGAAGTCAGGTACTCCTTTGAGATCTAAAGTAAATATGCTGGTATTAAGTTATATCCATTAGAAAAGAAAATAAATTTTTCTTGGTGACTTTTCAGATTCTCTGATTACTGGAGAAATATTCTGATAATAGCATAAATTCTGATAGCAGTTGTGACTCATTTACACTGAGAAGCCACTGTAAAAAGAATGTCAAAGATGCATAAAATGAGCACAAACAGTTGAGGTGGACTCTTGAATAAATTTACTCTATAGTAGACTTCAAAATTAAAGACAGATTTTAAGCATTTTTCTTAGTTATGCCTTATTTATAAGATATCTGAAATTTGTCAGACTTTAATCTTTATCTGATCATTTGCAAATGCACACACTCTCACTCCATATGAATGAAGAAAATTACTGTGGTGATTAAGTTGTTTCTGACAAACAATTAAGTATTATTTTGCTTAAATTATGAGGATAAGTTCTGATGAAAGTTCTGATGATTAAACTCTGAAGAAACCAGTCAGTATTTGTGTGAAGAATCACATAAACAATCATTCACTTTTTGAGTACAGAATCCATGTTCTGATGACCGTTAAGTTCTGATAATCGTCAAGTTCTAATGCCAATCCTGATGGAAACTCTGATGCTTACGTGGCATTATTTAATTACTTGGTTAATTTTTAGTATTTACTGTAACAGTTATATTTTGTCAGAAAATAATTAAGTGAGATAAAAATAGTGATAATCATTTGGTTAATGGGTTGCATGTTTGTTTTGGTAACATCATGTGAGGAATAATTACTGCACATTTACCGTGCGCACTCATTACTGTTTTGACTGTTTTCATGCTGCCAGGTGTAAAAAGTCTGTTCTGCTTCACAAAAAGAGCCGTTGTCACGTGGAGTGCATAAATAAGAGAGTTAAAAGATTTTACAATCTTTTACCTACTATTCTTATTTTCTAATCTCTCTTATTCTCTCTCACTCTCTAATATTTTCTGACGGACTCTCTTACAGGCATTTTATCAAACACCTTTCATACACGCAACTTTTCACTTAATTTCTTACAGAAATGGCACCTAAGGACATCATCTTTAATGGAGCCAAGTTCATCCCCAATAACTACATGGCTATTCTCAACAAGGATGATGCTCCATCAGATCTTCAGTTTATTCAAGATTTTCTGGCTAATAGTGAGATTGGGTATGCTTTGACCCAACCACAATTACTCTCAGGAACGCAGATACTGGAGTTTTGGAAGAGTGGAGTTTATGATGATGGTGGTGAAGCTTGGTCCCCAAGTATTATCTTCACAATAGGGGAAGATGAGCATCTGGTTAACTTGTCAACTGTTCGACAAGCTCTGCACTTGCCATAAAATTGCACTTTCAATGCTCAGATTGAGGAGCCACTTCTACAGGATATGATGGCCAATATTGGCTATGAGAAGAGTCTGTCCAAGCTGGGACAGCTGAAGAGGCCATACATAAGAAGGGATTGGAGCTACTTCTTTGACTGCATCACCAGAGCTTTTGCCAACAAATGCTCCAACTTTGATGTCATTCCCATTATGAGTCAGCAAATAGGGTATGCACTTCTAAATCAAACTCACTTTGATTATGCTACTGCTATTTTGGGTTTTATTGGGGATAGGATGAATGAGGACCCAAATACTGTTTACTTTGCTAGAGTTTGTCAACTCATTTATAGTTTTTGTTGTCCTGATAAGTCTTAAAACTTTAGTGAGACAATTCAACCTTATAAAGTTGCTAAAAGGGCTTTCACAAACTTGTTATCTACTGATAATAAGAAAGAGATACTAAGACCCCTTCAAATTCCTACATCAATAAAACAGTTCTTAGTAAACTCTGACCCCAACACATACACACCCATATTTCCTGAATTTGCACCCTCTCAACCTCCATCAGCACCTACAACCAATTCTCAACTAGCTCAATCCTCTCAACCACAACCACAGCCTACTATCATAACCTATTTCCAACCAGAACAATCCTCTCAATCACAACCATCAGCACCTACTACCAACCCAACCTCTGATACTTCCCAAAAGGTGCTAGTTATAAAATCTGCTACAACATCTAGACCCAAACCTTCAAGAGAAAAATATGTTCCTCACTCTCCACCAAGGAGAAAGAGAACGCTGATTTTGAGAGATGAATTAGATGAAGATGAGCAGGCACAGGTTCCCACACCAGAACCTGCAGAAATAGAAGCTGAAAAGGTAACTCCTCGGAAGGAGAATGAAGCTGAGGGTTCCTGGTACTTTAAAAAGGAAAAGAACTTCAAGTTCTGATCCTGCTCAAGCAACACCTTCACAACCAAAGTCTAGATCAAAGAAGATGAGAGCAGGCAGGCATATGGCACAACCTCAATGTGAGAATGCTAAAGAAGTTGAGAAAGGGGATCAGGAATCTCTGTTCTCATCAGACCCAATACTGATTGAAGCTTTACCACCTCCACCTCATGCTGAAGACACTGTTCAAGATACAGTGATCACACCTCATGTCTCTCCAATCAGAGAAACAGATACAGTTGAAGATTCAGGATTAAGTCCTGAAATTGACATTCATAGGCTGAACATTCCATCTGTCTTATTTCTGGAAGCACCACAAGGACAAGTGACAACTCCACCCATTTCTCCGTTAAATGCTGAAGTTCCAACCACACAAATTCTAGATGTGGAAAAGGATGAAGTTGTACCAGAATTTCCTACAGCCACACACACTCTTGTGTTGTCAGAAGATGACGAGTTTCTAGCAAGTTCTGGAGAGTCAGCTCCAGTAAACACCCCAGCTGTAACAGCTCAAATCCGGGGTAGAGATTTGGTGTCACTAAACAATCTTTACATAAAACAAAAGAATATTCAATTAACCCCTTGAATCTGGATCGTTTATAGGTTATGGTATGAACCAAGAATCTAACCATTTACAACTCATAATAACTAAAATACAAGTGTAAATACCTTTGAACTAATGCTCGTGTCATATTCTTCTAACTTCTTCAACCTCTCGCAGCGGAGATTTCTCAAACTTCTGTTGTCTATCTAAGCTATTCATTTTTATCCTTATCTGTATCTGGCAGAAATAAGAATTGACAAAGCAAGAGTGAGCCAAAAATGCCCTGCAAGTATATAATTTGAGTTTCAAACATTAATATCAAAGAAAACTTCTGGACAAAATCTTAAAACAATTTTAAACCATTCTATTCATTTGAGTGAGTTGAGCGAATAAACGTTGGCTGTCACCAGCCTTTAACTAAAATCCAAAGATAACAAGCGATTCCCCGATTCATCTCCCGAATCAGGGTTTTGTCCGGTTTTGGAATCATAAAACCTTTTAAGAGAAAATGCTGTCAATGGCGATCAACAACAAATTAGACTGGACACTAAAACCAACATATGCACTATACCCTGCTGATCAGTCAGGATACAGTACGGATCTATACCCAACTGTATAGGTCCATTCAGGTACCTAGGCACTACGGCCCATATCGAGGCACCAGTCATATCCTGGTCCTCAGGATTAAGACACACTCAATCCCCAAAACATCATCATTATCCAGCCCATGGAGTATTTTGATGTCAAATCATTTTGAAGTCAAAACATCCCAATTCATGGTTTGCAAATAACCCGAAAGAATGGGTATTTGCTCAAGAGAGCAATCGAATTACAGGAACAAGAATAAGAGAACATACATAATCAGAGTAATTGCAGTGAAATGTAAAGCACTTAACTATTTAGAACTTAGAATAGGAGCGAATAAACATTTGCATTATTTAAAAGAAAATTCAAAAATACTTGCAGTATTTAAAAGAAAATCAGGAATACTTGCAGTATTTAAAAGAAAAATCCAGAATACTTGCCTCGCTAAGCGTTAACCACTATTATCAGTCGACTTTTGTATTGCCTTGAGCGTTTGGCTTCATCGTCAAACCACTATTCTAATCAGGATATAATTCTCAACATTCAGACCCTTCAATTGGAACTTCGTTGATTTTGACGTCTAACAACTAGATCGTTCCTAGTCCGATGTCACGTCTCGGGTCTTCTGTCTAAACCTACAGGGTTGAAATACCCTAATTCAGATAACCGCTTAAGCTTAATATCAATCGTCACCCTATTCTACCCATACGATTTCATAATCGAATTCATATTTATATGTATTATCGAAATACACATAGCAATTATGGTTCACATCTTCGAAACTCGGTTCGGTATTTAATTTCAGAAAATACGTATATTTGTCATTTTAAAAAAATAGGGTAATCGATTATTCACAAAAGATCTTATCACGTTACGTAAATAGGTTTCATAAAGTTCAATCATATCCTCGTTCGACGTTTCCGATAACTACAGGTTACGTTCCCGTATTTTCGGAATTAATTTCCCGAAAATCGGGCAGCGTCTCCTTTGTTTATCGGCCTACCCGTCGAATCAGTTCGACGTCAAATTCTCAACACAACAACCGATTTCAAACCAACTACAATTCAATTCCCAACCACCGATTAAAACAATTATTAATTAATACTCGTACTTTTGCATTTCATAATTAATTTAATTCTTTTTTTTTCGTATTTTATATTTTATTTGTATTTTTATGTTTTTATTTGTAGGACTCAGAACCGCGTCATCACAGTTCACCGTCGGCTCGCCGAAGCTCATCGCCGACGGCGATAAAATTCGCGGGTTTCCATTTATTACGGACATCCGACACGAATTCCATCGATTAATTATTAATAAATTTCCGTACGAATTTATTTTATTTCATGAATCATTAATCAATAAATTCCTGCAGAATAATATCAACAAAAATTCCATCAGAAACAATTAAACCGAATCACCGAACCACAGACACAATCGCGGCCACGCGCACACACAGCTCACGCACGCACACACGCTCCCAAAACACACACACCTGACTCACACACGCACACACACACACACACACACATGTGAATCACACACGCACGCGCCCTTAACGGAAAACGACCAGATAACCAGTCGGAAAAATAACCGAAAAATCGATCAACACACAGAACAACACACAGAAGCACATATATATACATATATATATAAGCCAAACACAGAAAGACAACCAAGAAGCCGGTGATTACCGGAATTAAATCAGGCTGCTGGAGACAGAGCAAGGAACTGCAACCAGAGAAAAGAGAAAGAAAGATTAACAGTGAAAAAGAAAAAAAATGAGAGGAAAGAAGAGAGATAGAGACGAGAGTGAGACAGGAGGGGAAGAAGAGAGAGAGAGCGAGAGAAAATTGAAGAGAGGGAGAGAAGAGATTATAGGTCGATGAGAGAGACAGGGCTGAAAAATGAGACGGGTTGAACCCGATTTTAAACCCAGCGCCCCCTTTTTTTTCTTTTATTAATCTGAATGCGACACTGCAATTAATGTTTTAACGAACAATTAACGAGTAAAATAACCCTAAAATTTATCAAAATAGTTTCTAAAATTTTCAGGACAATTTAAAACTACTAAAACAAAGTTTCCGAAAATTTTAAAGTATTTTTAAAACGCGTTACGTACCCGCATTTTATAATTTAACGAACAAATGTTGGGTTAAATAAAAGCCAGAAAACCGCCGAAATAATTTTAAAATTCTTAAAATATTTAAAAGTTAATAAAATAAAATTTTCATAATTTTTGAAACATTCTAGAATTAAATACTGATTTTACAATTAAGTGCAATTCAGAAAATCACTTAATAATATTTAATCAATAAAATATTGATTTCTTAATTTTATAAACTCCTAAAAATAATAGATAAAATTATAAAACAACAAAAATAATTTTTAGGAGCAATGTTAGCATTTATGAGAATAAATATTCAATAAAATCATTTTTAAAATAAATTAAATTCATACAGCTCGATAATTAATTATAAAATTAATCTTCGCGTCCAAAAAATCACAAACAATTAATAATACAACAACACATAGCCGACAGATCCATCACATATTTTATTTATTGAATAATTCAATAATTACACTAACATATCGGATCCGAAAATAAGTTACTTAGCCGCTAAGTAACAAAAAAATGATACAATTTTAATACCAAATTTGGATAATTATCAAAACAGAGCTTCTTATAAAATAATTTATACGAAAATAAGATAATAATGTCTCGTCTTTTGAGAATATGGATTCTTATCGATATATAAAATGATTTGCGTATAGAAAATTTCACACCGGGACTCGTACAGGTCAAACTATACCCCGGATCGAAAAAGTCAAAACACGGAAAGAGTTCAGAATTATCAGATTAGGTTAGGAAGGAGTTTTCGGAAGAGTTTCGGGTTGTAAAAACGCAGAAACGGTTGAAGTGGAACGATTTCTGATTCCAAAAAGAAATTTTATAATTAGGTAAAATAATCATTATTAATTTCATAAATCTTTATAAAATCATATGATAATCCAAAAATTACCAGAAAAATACCAAAATTATCTAGATTTAATTCTAAATAATTGGAAATTAAAATATCTCAATTTTATCAGAAACAAACATCCAAATATTATTATCCATCATCAAATAATTCACCAAAATTCACATAAAAATCACATAATAATTATTTATTGAGTAAATTAATTACATAATATTTCCCAGACGTTACATCCTTCCCCCCTTAAAAGGATTCTGTCCTCAGAATCATGCTAAAAAATAGACAATGATACATTTCGAGTATCTACTTAAAATTTCTCAGGACTCACTACTTTAATCATGTTTCAACGGTCTCCTACCGTCATCAGATTTATCAGTTGCTCATGCAACCCCTAACTCAATCTTTTATTTCACATATTTGGAGCTAAATTACTCTTCATAGTCATACACACATAAATGCCTTATGGACTCGTTACACCTGTGACAACAAGACCAACTCATTCACAATCGTTTTATCTATCTCACTGTTTTAAAGGACTAACTTAATTTACACTAAACTTCTTTTCTTTCCATTTCTAATAGTTCTTGTTCATGAAATTTCTATTTTCACTGACTGTTCTACTATACTTTTCATGTCTCTTTCTGTTCGGTTAAATTGACCTATGATCGTTTCCAATCGTATTCGAGAATCTTTAATCGGTCTCTTGCATTTTCTATTCGTCTGCACCCGATATCTTGAGTTCATGACGTCTGATGCTTCGAAATGTTCTACATCTATTCAAAAGCTAAAAAGAAAAATCTCGGCAATTGCATTTACTCACCACTTGGTAGCATACCTCTATTTCTTTTCAATCATCGTCAAGTATATTCATTGAGCGAGAATCTATTACTATCTGAAAGGAAATATATCAATTTGAAATGGAATGAACCAAAACTTTATTCAAAACCCGGTTTCTTGGGTGCTAATACCCATTTGGTTGTCATATCAAATTAGATATCAATACGAACTTTGATGCTCACAACGTTTCATACTGAAGTCAACATCAATCATCTGCATTAATACCACCTTTTATATTCAACAACAAAGTAAGTATCATCATAACCCAGAAGACGGATCAAAACCTATTCTTCAATTTCTAACTTTTCCAATTCTTTTAACCATTTCTCAACAATCTTAATGGTACTCACTCTTTTCTTTCTATTTGAAACATATGTTCCTAAATGGACCTTTCCTGTTTGGTAGTTAACCACACACTGGAGCTCATAATCAATTATAACCAGAATTCATATCTTTGAAGCTAAGAATGCAGCTGCTATTTTCCAACTCTTCGCAAGCATATCTTCAGGCATTCAACTTGGTCTTCCTTAGTCCTTGAATGAGGATGTTATCAATAAATACAATCAGACCATCCCAATACTCCTGGTACATTGTGTTCACTTGATCTTCAAACTTATAATTTCTGATAATCGACGCGTAACTTCCTACCTCCATGATCACTTTTGTGTACAGCGCAAAATATTATTTATTTTATTATTCTTTCATTCCATATTTCTGAAGTTTTCCTTCACTTATTATTTCATCCCTATTGAGTTATACGATACAAGGCTTTTGACAGCAGCGTGACTCTGTGCGGTAACCGACGAGAAATTCTTACCTCATTCCCCGAGGTAACCTTCACAAATTATTTGCTCAAACCTCCGGGACTTCACTTTAATTTTAAAGAATTCCGATATGAGATTCATTGCAACGTTCTTTCTCTAGTAGTTCTCCATCAATACCTTTGTTTAATCATCCTTGTATACACACATTTTTGGAACAAATTCTTGTCTTCAACTATCGACGTTTCACCTCATTCTCCTAATAGTTCTGGCACAACTGACGTTCATACCTTGCATATATCCTGGATTATTTTATAAAATTTCTTTATCATCCTTTTGATTCCATTTCTTGTCTTGATTAGTTCTTCATTCTCATTATTCATTATCTTTTTCATACATAACAAATTTCTTTTTCTTAGTAATATTACTCTGTTTATTATTGAATAGGTCATTTCTGAAGTTCATACTGGAATGAAGGCTTTTATTTGTACTATTTAAATTTTTACTAACAGAGTTATTGAATTTCCTCGGTAGCTATTTCCTTAGCCTTGCTTGACATATCACATATCGCATGTCTGACTTCTCTTCATTGACCATCATGTCTTTTTCCTGAGTTCACATGCGGACTTCATAAATCTCCGTCTTTCATTGGGTGCTTGAATTTGCGAGCTTTCCATTATTCTACAACAACTTCCATTCAATAGTCGTTCAAAAGAAGTGTACATTCAAATCTTTCATTAATTCGTCATTCGATATGGGTATACATCCAAGTTCTTCCTGGAACGTTATTGCAGATGATATAATCCCTTTACTTTATCTTGAACCTTCAATTCTTAAAAATATTCTTCTTACTAGCGTGTACCATTAACTTCCTGTTCCTCTTATTCATCGAAAAGAGCGTATTCTTCTGGATCAAACCTTGCACCTGATTACAGTAACATCACGCTAATTGAACTAAGCCTTCGATTTACGTTAATGCCATTACTTTTTCCAAATTGCTTATTGCTTTGATTTCGGAGCTAGAAATCATGTTAGAGTTTGACTCAATCTAATTGGAATCGATCTCCATTTAACTAACCATTAGTTGGTAAAGTTGATCAATTAACTCCTTTAACTGATCACTTAAACCAAATACTGACTAGTTAACTGGAATCAAAGACCAATTATATAATGTCGGTTTGGTCATAACAACTTTCTCAAGAACCGAGATCACAATCATTTGGAGTACTGATGATAACGACCATATACTTCATTATTCTTGAATGTAGAGTAATTTCTGAAAATTTGGGCAGCACTTCCCCTATACCATTGACTACCAGTCGGACTCAAGCCGACACCATCAATCAACCAGATCATCCACATTCATATCCACCCACTTTCATTAACCAAAATCATCAATTTTTTTTCTTTTTTCACAATTCACATTTTATCATCTTGATCAGCACCTGTCTGGCATATCACATATCTTTTAAAATGAGACTTAAGGTCTTAAATTAACAAGGATTAATATAACCACTCCCTTTCCAGTTTTTTTTTCAAAATCTTACAAAATTTTATTAGTTAACTTTAAAATTTGTCTTGTTTCTCAAAATTTTATTTAGCGAGTATTTTAACTATTTTCTTATTACTCATTGTGTACTGTTACTTTCAAGAATTATGCCGCACCTAATCTTTTATCTTTGATGATATGTCCTTAATTTTCTTAATTATTCTACTTATGTTTTAATAACCACGCATGGTTTTCATTACTATTGTCGCAATCTTGTGGAAACTCAACCGTCAGATCATTATTTCTTAAAAGATTCCACGGTCGAATCACCATTCCTTCATCTCCACTTATGTTCCCGTATCAAAGTTTCGTCACCGACCCGGGTATGAGCATTGAATTCACAATCACTTATTTACGCAATTTAGAGAACTTCACAATTTTCTTGAAGAACACATTCGAAATTCGATTACATTAAAGATTTCTTTCATTTTGAATCTTCACGACAAATATCTTTCCGCGACAAAGGGATGCTTCACGTAGTAATTGCATGTCTGAATCATTGTTCAGAATACCCTTGATCTTTGATTTGTCATCCCGATACTCGTTTGCTCCGTCGGACGCACACAACTTTACTTCCTTATTTGGTAATTAATCGAATTATTACGGTTCACTAACAATTCCTTTTCCATCGAAATTTTCCAATTCGAAGTGCATCGCGTTAACGTAATCTACCATAATGATAAGATCCTCATAACACGAACAACTATCAAATTTCATGTCTTTGCCACGACCATGTTGTCAGTGTGTCCATTCTTCCTTGCTCGCAAATGTTCATCATTTATCAGCTTACAATCCTATTCTCCTTCGACACGCAATTCTACCTGTCGCACGAGACTATTCTATTTCTTTTGTAATCGTCAACGAGTTTGTGAACATGAATTTGATTAAAAAATGGAATAAGGAATAACAATGCAACAACCAATTGAAAGAATTTGTAACTCAGAAAATTTGAAGGAAGAAAAATGAGTGAAGAATGAGACAACCATATTCGTACTCAAGATGGCCAGTCTTTCATACTATATGGCATACATCACATGATTAGGTGGCATCCCACCCGGCTCTTCGTCCTTTCGACAAAGCGTCATATCACAGCACTGTTGTCTCAATCAAGGATTTGAGAAGAGAAACAATTCAGAAGGAATACAATAAATTTTCTTACATTTTCGCCTCATATAATTTATCAACAGAAGAAGCTCATATGTATTCAAAACTCGAGAAGAACATATGCTATCATATTTGAAAAAGAATAACATTGTAGATCACCATTGGTCACCGTCCATGCTCCATTTACGTATGCCTCCAGGGACCATTCGGATGAGAGATTCACCGTTTAGGTTACGTTATAACTTCGGAATGTCTTCTGGAAATGCCTCCATATTCACAGCTTTAATAATTCGATCATATCACGTCCTTACAAAATTTATAATCACTGCTTCAGATCTCATCTATGTCACATAGAATAATTGTCGATCACGTATCGCCTCAATTTCGTCGATAGAAATACGATTCTTCTCCAATCATCTGGAAGATTCTGCCATTTCCTTTAATCATCCTCCATCCATTCGAATCATGAATCTCGTTAAATTTTAATAATTTCATAAATTGGGGTAAATAATATTTTAATATGTTGATTTATTGATTTTTGTTGTGCAAGACATGCCTGTATCATAACAAAACTAAGTCATACTGACAACCCTAAGATTAGCTGTATTATAACCTTAATCTGTAATTCATACTTGTAACACTTAATGTCTGTAAAATATAAATGGAGCAGACTGGAGCACTTTTCTCTGAACAGTGTCAAGCCTAAGAATTCTATCTGGAAGAAGATCAAGAAGATCATGCCTTAGAAGAATTATGAAGAAGCTTAGAGTTGAATAAATCTGTTTGGTGTAAAATATTCTAAGTCAAGATCTCTACAAGTCACAGAATTAGTGTTATAGAGAAATCATTCGAGAACTCCAGAATGACTTATCGATAAGTCATTTAAACTTTAGGGAGTACCGAAGGATGAGTAACATCTACCCGACGGATGAGCAATATCTACTCGACGGATGAGGAATGTCTACTCGACGGATAAACCATCACTACTCGACGGACAAACAACATCCACTGGGTATAGAGAACTCAGGAATTGTCTGTCGAGAACTCAGAGATATCGACAAGTATACATTCATTAGAGAACTCTGAGTTATCGATAAACCAAAATTCACTAGAGAATAGTTCTAAAACAAGAACTTAGAGATTTTGTAGCAAAACACTGCTTGATTTTTAATATAAAATTAAGTGAGTTTTGAAGATCTTTGTTTTACATATTTGCTCAGCTATTTATGTTTAACATCCATTCTACTAAATCATTAACAACAACCAACTGCTAAAGCCTAAGTCGATCGAAAATTAAACATTTAAGCCAAAACACATTCACCCCCCTTCTGTGTTGTATTCATACCTAACAAGTGGTATCAGAGCAAAATCTGAAAGTAAACAGATTAGATCTTGGAAAAATGAATACACAGAAAATCAGTAGTATCAAGATTCCTCCCTTTGATAAGGCCAATTACACTTTATGGAAAAAGAAAATGTTGTTGTTTATAAGAATGGCCAATCACCTGTACATTGGTATCCTCCAGAATGGGCCCTTCACTCCTGTAGTTAGAGTTGAGGAAACCACAGATGGAGATATGGTTATTCCAGCTCATTATGCTCCCAAGGATCCTTCTGAGTATACTAACCCTGAAAGAGAGAAAGTTTCTCTAGACAGTGCTTTGCAACTGATACTAATTGAGTCACTTGACAATGTAATGTATAATAACATTGTCAACTGTGACACTGCTAAACAGATCTGGGAAAAGATTGAAATACTTTGTGAAGGAACTGAAGAGGTTAGGTCAAATCAAAGAAGGATATTGATTTCTCAGTATGAGGGTTTTATGGCTAAACCAAAAGAGGGTATTACTGATGTGTTTGAAAGGTTTAATAAGCTGATAAATGACTTGTAGCTTCATGATAAATTTTATGATGTTGAAGAAGTGAATTTGAAATTCTTGCTCACTCTCCCTAACCATTTGGAATAAAAGATCTCTGCAATCAGAGAAGGAAGGGATTTGAGTTGAATCACACTGGAAGTGCTCTATGGGGTTCTGAAAACTTATGAACTTGAATTGATTCAAAAGAGGTCATTAAGGGCTGGTCAAGGATATGTAATGGATGGCTCAAGTGCACTGATTGTGAATGAAGGCCAGACTTTTAATGATGAGCAAAGATCCCCAACTCCAGTCATTCCTACAAGTGAGAAAAGAGTCAATGACACTGAAGAGCAAGTCATACTGGAATAGGATGAAGAAGATGAGTTCTACACTCTTGATGAGCTTGATGAGCTAGAAAAATCAATGGCTTACTTGGATAGAAAATTCTCTAATATTAGAGTAAAAAAACCAAGATTTTTTAAAAGCAAAGGACAGTTCTTCAACAAAGACAGCAACTGGAAAGGAAAAGGGAAGTACGCTCCTGATAGAAAAACTAGCTACAAAACTGGATCTGTTGATAGATCAAAAATAAGATGCTTTAACTGTGATGAGTTGGGCCATTTTGCTACAGAATGTAGGAAACCTAAGAAAGCAAAGAAAGACAAGGCCTATCTTGAATTGGAAGCAAAGTATGATGCTCTTCTAAAGAAGCAACAAGGGAAAGCTTATATTGCTGAGGGCAAGTGCTGGGATGATTCAGATAATGATGAAGATGAAGAAGTTGGAAACTATGCACTCATGGCCTTGGAGCAAGGAGACTCTTCATCATCTAAATCACAGGTACCAACTCTCACCACAATTGATTTAAATGTGAGTCAATATAAGGAAACTATTGAAAAGATGAGCACATAAATGTTCCACATTCATACAAGCATGGTTGCTACAAATGAGGAAGTTAGCAGATTGAAAAAATCAATGAAAAACTTGAGAGTGAAAAATAAGAGACTGAATTGTTGCTGGTTGAGCTTGATGCTGCTAAACAAGAAATTGCATACTTAAAGAATAAATTAAAGTGTGCAATTGAAATTGAAGCAGTGTTGAGAGAAAGGCTGGAGAAGAATGAAGTGAAGCTGAAATCCTTCAAAAATGCTTCTGAGTTGATTGGACAATATCATGAAAAGAACAAGCCATGTGCAAACATTGCCATTGGTCTTGATTATGAGGATTTAAACAACAAGAGGAAGTCTGTCAGTGACAAAGGGAAATCAACTCAAACTGAAGATGTTCCAATTATTTTGAAGAAAGTTGAATCACCTTTGTTCAAGGAATGTGAGGTGAACTTCAGTGAAGAAGAGTTGATCATAAAACAAGAGATAGCTGATGAGGACAAGCAAAATAAAAATGATGAGACAACTCAGTCTTCCATCTCGGTTGAAACACCAAAAGCCAATCAAGAAACTAAGGAGCCTGTGAAGGAGATTAAAGCTAAACAGGTCAAAAAGAAAAAGAACAATAGAAATGGAAAGATTGGGATAAACAAAAGCAATAATTTTGCTTATGTAGCAGATGCTCCTAGAAAGAAGTGTGAGAATTGTGGATCAATGAATCACCTAACTCATCATTGTAAAAAGACTGTTAGCAATCCACCTGAAGGAGTCTACAAGTACAATGAAGCTAAGGCAAATGATCCCTATTCATTCTGTGACAAGTTTGATTACATTCCCTGAAACATGAAAGTGATGAAGAGTTGCCACAAATTGAGAATTGATCTCATAGAATCAAAAGTTGGTTCTACATCTGAAAGGGAAAATGCTCAACAGTCTATGAATTCCATTTTATCTCAAAATTCTCATTCTACTTCTGTAAAATCAGTTAACATGAAGAAAGTACCCAACACAGTTTGGGTAGCTAAACACACTTAATCCTTATTGTGTGTAGGGCAAAGGAAAGAAGGTCATATGGATCATTGATAGTGGATGCTCCAGGCATATGACAGGTGATAAGGCCCTGCTATCACAATTTGGGGAGATGGCTGGCCCTTTGGTAACCTTTGGAGACAACATCAAAGGATTCACAATGGGATATGGCAAGATTGTTTCTGGAAATGTTGTCATTGAAGATGTAGCACTAGTTGTTGGATTAGAATTAAATCTCCTAAGTGTTAGTCAATTTGCAAACAGAGGTTTTCAAGTTGTTTTCAACAAAGAAGATTGTGCTTTTATTAGCAAAAGACTGGTGAAATTGCTCTTAAAGGAGTAAGAAAGGGAAGCTTGTTTGTTGCAGACTTAGACTCAACAAATAAGGATGGAATGTGTTGTTTCTACACCAAGGCATCAGAAGAGCAAAGCAAATTGTGGCATAAAAAACCATCTCACTTGAATTTCAAAGCAATCAACAGCCTAGTCAAGAAGGAACTTGTGAGAGACATGCCCAATATGGAATTTGCTCAACTGGAAGTTTGTGAAGCTTGTTAGAAAGGAAAAATGAAAAGATCAAGTCACAAGTCAAAATCTGTGAATTCTATTAGTGCACCTCTGCAACTTATTCACATGGACTTGTTTGGGCCAGTAAATGTCTTGTCCATTTCAAGGAACATTTATGCCCTTGTCATGGTTGATGATTTTTCAAGATACACTTGGGTTGAGTTCATGTACTCTAAAGATGAAACTCCAAACATTATAATTGAGCACATCAAGAAAATTGAGAAGCAAGCTGAAGGAAAGGTTAGTGTGAAAAGATTGAGAAGTGATAATGGAACAGAATTCAGAAATTCAACATTAAGTGAATTCTGTAAAAGCAAAGGCATTGTTGAAGAATTTTCAGCAGCTAGAACACCTCAACAGAATGGAGTAGTTGAGAGGAAAAATAGAACATTGGTTGAAGCTGCTAGAACTTTGCTACAAGATGCTCAGTTGCTAACTAGTTTTTGGGAAGAGGCTGTTAATACTGCATGCTACACTCAAAACAGATATCTCATCAACAAAGCTCATGGCAAATCACCCTACTCAATCATGTCTAACAGGAAGCCTACAGTGAAGCATCTACATGTGTTTGAAAGCAAGTGTTATATTCTAAAAGACAACTTTGAATATGTGGGAAAATTTGACTCTAAAGTTTTTGAAGCAATTTTTCTGGGATATTCATTGGAAAGAACAGCCTATAAAGTTTATGTGATTGATCAAAAGAAAATTATGGAAAGCACAGATGTGACTTTTGATGATGACAAGTGTCCATGCTTGGAATGCCTTGATGTAAATGATGCTTAAGCCCTTGCATTTGGAAATCTAACCATTGACAGTGATTCTGATGAGGAAAATGAAGTTGTGACACAACAAGTGACAAAAGAAGAGAACTCTGAACAAAATCATGAAAATGAAAGCTCTCTTCAGACACCTGAATTTGATGGCACAAACTCAGGGGGAGAAGGAGAAAATGGAAATGACAGTCATGGTAATACTGAAGAAAATGATGAAGGCACTAGTCAACAGACACACACCAGAAAGTGGGATAGGAGTCATACAGTAGAAGCTATTATTGGTGATCCCTCAGCTGGTGTGAGAACTAGAAGTGCAACTGCTACTGAATGCCTACATGCATGTTTTCTGTCTCAAGTAGAGCCCAAGAAAACTGAAGAAACCCTATTGGATCCTGACTGGATATGTGCCATGCATGTAATAACCCCAATTTTTGGAATTTTTGAAACCTTGATGAATAGTAACTTTTGCTAACTATGCTGATTAAGAAAAATTATCAGACCACGCTATATAGGAGTACTGTTATGGAAATTCTAAGATCGTATTAGTATTCCGTAAAGTAAATGAATGTATATAAAGGTCGTCAGAATTCGAATTCGAACACTTTGATTTTTCCCAAAAATCCACCAGATACCGACAGAATTGAGTATAAGGTAACATGATTGAAAGGATTTTAATTCAAGGATTATAAATGAGGATCATTAAAGGATTATAAAATATTAGGAAAGATTTAGGGAAGCTCAAATAATGAGATCCCGGATATGATCCCTCAAACGGGTATCGAGAACGAAAGTTAAGCGAACCGTAAAACAAATAAGCAACCAAGAGATGAGCTTGTACAAGAATCGAAGGTATTATGACATCATCAAACCACGAGACAAAGACATGTGGCAAATAGATGACACAAGAAGATGAAATAAGCATGACAAGGGGTTTTGTTTTGTTGGTTGATTTTGAGCCATGTAAAATTTACCATGGTAAAAAGCTAAAACATTTTCCAAGGCAAAAAGGAGAAGCAATCAAGCAAATATCATAAAACACAAAAATTAGAAGTTGACTTTTGCTTCCAAGAGCAAAAGCTCTCGGCCAAAACAAACCCAGCAACTTTAAACTGCCATATCTCCTTCAATACTCACTCAAATATTGTGTTCTATAGCTTGTTGGAAAGGTATTGAGATGGCCTACAACTCTTGTTCACAAGTCTCGTCCAAATTAGCATGGTAATACCCTTATGTTTACAGTTCTTTCAATCGGACTTTTAGAAACTTCAAATCCTAACTTTGTGTTCTTGATTTCTTTGGAAAGATCAAGCTTGTAGGAGGCTCCCTAAGGTTTCCTAGCAACTTAACACCTCCCAAGGAAGGTATAAACTTCAAACCCTACCCTTTACTTTGATTATTAGTGAGTTTGAAGGTTGAGTTTCTAAATGAGAAGCATGATCTTTGATTATTAGTAGTTTGATTTGAATTTGGAGTGATTTGGTGAAAGAATCTTGTTATAGTTAATAGAACTTGATTGTGGTTGGTTGAGGTGAAGAATATGAAGAATAAGGACTGGCATAGTATTATTTAGTTGATGTTTTGATGTGTTAATGATTTTGGGTTGTTTGGTGAGGTTTTGGTGTAGTGAGAAACTTGGAAAACTCGTAAACATAGCCGTCGTAATGCCCGTTTTCCTTAGACTGTTGTACATGAACCTCGGACCAGATAACTCACTGACCAATCTGTAACTTTGCCATGATTAGATAGTTCATGTTACGAGCTTCGTTTTGATATGTAGTTCGTTTCATTCCGATGTACGGTTTAGGAGAAACGACTGTTTTAAGTAACGGCGTTTCGCGACCGTTTTAAGTAACGGCGTTTCGCGACCAAACCATTACCCCTCGCCTTAATTTGAAACCTTGGTTAAGGACCTTAAAGGACTAATTGGAGTAGGAATAATTTATGTAAAGTGTATTATGTAGTTGGTAACGCACTCGCCAAAGAATCGCCTTAAAACCCTTAATTCTTAATTTATTAAAAATGGTGGAGCCGAGGGTACTCGAGCGACTTAAGTAAATCGTTAATCGCGAAAGCGAACGTTAGGACTCTAAATGGTTAGAGTCTAGTTTCTTAAGCGACCGGGGTTTAATTCCGACTTATGTTGTTGTTCATAGGTTATCGGACCCACTCTAAGCTTAAGTCTACCCCGGAGCACTCAGACAAGTTTTCTACCCGTTATACTGTTGTTGTGATGTAAATATATGTATATGCATTATCTTGTAATAAGTGCATGATTGTTATTAGCAAATTTTGCGATATATTGGAGCATGCTGATATGGTATATATGCATGTCTGTTTCGTAATCTTGATATCTAATTGTTGATTCAATTTCTTATAAGTTGCATAATACCTATGCTAGAGATAAGCAGTAGTTGCGTATACCCTTAGTATAGGGGACCCAAAAGTGAACATATTTTCTAAACCGGGAGACGATGTTCCCGAGTATATTATATATATATATTTATATATATATATAAATAGTTTTCAAAACTATTATTCGAATAAGGTTTATTCGATAACTTTATTTCAATTAATAAATATTATTTTGAATATTCATTCGAGGACTTATGACTCCGCTTATTTTATTTAATGAATATTGTTTTGAATATTCATTCAAGGACTTATGACTCCGCTTATTTTATTAAATAATATTCTTTATTTTATTAAAGAATAATGTTTTGATAATCAAACTTATTTTCGATTATTCAAATAAAGATCGTACTTTCGTATAAGTATATCTTTGATAATTTATTATTCATTTCAAGTATGAGTTTTCAAACTTCTACTTCAATTATTTTTATAAAGATTATTCTTTATGGGAATATTATTTAAATAATAATATTCAGATATTTTCTAATATATTGGGACTGATTTATTTTATTAAATCAGCATTACTCCAAACATTCTTCAAAATATTTTCGAGACTTCAAAATGATTTTTAAAGGTTAGGGCGGATCCCAAAACTCATTTTTATATTTAAGATCCTCCTTTCGAAGGGGATTTAAATACTCGCTCAAAACCTGAGGGATCCGGCTCTGTGGTGTGTTTTATATTTGCAACAAGGTTGCTATTTTGATAAAAGAGTTTTTGATTACTTACCCAATACTCGGGAAGTAAAATTCTTCGAACAAGTTAATCCACTAACAGGTTTCGCCTGGGAAATATCGGTGAGTTTTCCTTTCCAACTAGATACGACTTCTTGGTGGAGCCGTATCAACAAGTTTCTACTTGGGGAAAGTGGGGACGAGCTTTACGTTTCAGAGTCATGGATTTCATCTGAACTAGGAGTTGCGTAAGTGGTCGAGTGGCGCCGGCCCAGCCTTATTATATTGGCCCAAATGGCCTAGAAGTTCCGCAAGACGGTACATTCCTTAGGAGTCCAGTGTTCGGTTGACAAGTAAATCCGACAGGTTCTCCTCTACATGTAGAAAATGGTGGGGTTGCACTACTACGACTGATCATCGTAAGTGGTCTTCCTGGCGCGGCAAACTCCCGTAATGAGTTCATCATCCAATTGGATATTTCTGCAACACTACCCAGAGCACTTCGATAGAAAGGCTACGGTTGGGCGATTGTTGAGTGTTGGCAGGGTCAAGTTTTCAAAATGATGTTTGCATCAAATGAAGTATCTCATAACTTCATTTTATTTTGATGATATTTTAAAGATTGATTCTATACAAGTTTCGTCTTGTAGCTTAATCTATGGGATGAACTATTTATACATTGAACGGTGGTAGTTCAAGTAGTATTCAGAAAAGATATAAGTATATTGGAGTATCTTGTAACTTCATCTTTTAAACTTATATCTAGTTAATGATTGTCTTATGAATGACAAAGGTTTCAGAAAAATGTTGAGACAAGGTTAGATATATGAGTTCACCTTGCAACGATATTTTTACACAGTTATACACTGGAACTTTGTGTGTATTATGCATGGAAGAGGACTTCCAGGATTTTGAAAAGTATATATGTATATATACTGAATATTTTGCGACCTCTTTGGATTAAGATATCAAACTTGGTTCATTTCTTTTGATCAAGACTTTCATGAGTACTATGAGAATGCTCATATATTGTTAATTATTATACATATTATTTTGGTGGGCTTGTTTTTCACCCTTGCTTTCTTCTTTCATCACACAACATCAGATAGACAAGATGAACATGACCAAGCTCCCAATTCGTGAGTGGATAGGAAACGTTCCGCAGTTTCCTATAGGCGTTGATGTCGTTGTAGCTGAGGTAGGAACTACCAATAGGCTAGGCTTTCAACTTTTGATGTACCAGATTTATGTATATTTATGAATTGTAATAATGGCAAAGAAATGTAAATTTATTCAGATACCCTTTTAAGGTGTATTGGAATTTAATTGTGGAATAAAACGACTTGTGATTATTTTTGGATATTCATCTCTGAGACTATAACTTGTGGTGTGTGTGTTTATAGTGGGGTCACAGTACAGAGTAGTTGATTATTTATTAAGATTGGGTGTTATTAAGGGAAATGGAACTCGTGACAACCCGGATCCCCGACCCCGGATTTGGGGGTGTTACAGAAATGGTATCAGAGCTAAGCGTTATAAACCTCAGAGATGATGTGACGCTAAGATAATAAGTTCGCTAAGATAATAAGAACTCTTGCCAAGTTCATAGTCGGGCTACCTAACGTAGTATTGACAGTTAAAACCCTTATGGGAACCCTTATAAATATCGTGATAGAAGCATAGTTCGTTATCGTATATAGTAGCGGGACTCCGAACCCTGAGGTTGAGGAGCAACAGCGCGATGATGTTTTATTACTGATTGGGGATCGGATTGTGGATCCAATGGAACACCCTAATGAGGGACCGGATGATATTCATATTGAGGATGTAGAGGTTGAGGATGTTGTCCCAGAAGGGATTGTTGTTGAGAAGGATCTCGTGGAGGATCCCAACAAGACTGAAGAGATGATCGCTGAGGAATTGATAACCATGGTTAGGGCGACTACCAAAGGTAGGATTGGCCGGTCACTGCCGGAGGTTCGTTCAAGTTTGTAAAGATAGTAGCCCCTTTAACACGGCTTACTCGTAAGACTGAGAAGTTCGAATGGACAGAAAAATGCGAGAACAACTTTTAAGAACTAAAGCAAAGGTTGGTGACGTCCCCTATGTTGGCGTTGCCGGATGGAAAATGAGATATTGTGAAGTGTAGTGACGCTTCACATAAGGAATTAGGGTGCTTCTTATACAGCACAGCAAGGTAATTGCGTACGCGTCAAGACAATTAAGGGAATATAAAATTCGATATCCCCACCCATGAGCTTGGGCTCGTGGTAATAGTTTTGCCCTAAAGATTGGAGGCACTACTTGTATGGAGAGAAGTGCGAGATTTACACAAGCCATAAGTGCTCTAGTACATTTTTACGCAGAAAGAGCTCAACATGCGCCAAATGAGGTCGTTAGAGCTAATCAAGGATTACAATTACGAGATTCTTTATCATTCGGGGAAAGCCAATGTGGTGGCTGGTGCCCTTAGTAAATAGGGAGAAACTCAAGATGATAATGTCTTTGGGAGAGTTTATGAGAGATTTTGAGAAAATGAAAATAGAAGTGAAGGTAACCGGAGTCGGTACCGAAAAGCTGTTTACGATTGCAATATAGCCCGAATTATTGGAAAAGAACATATTGTGCCAGAAAAAGTGATGAATGAAGGCAGAGAGCCAACAAATAGATAAGAGATTAATACCGAGAAAGATGATAAGGGAATAATGAGGTATTTCTACAAAATTTGGGTTCCAAATGTTCAAGAGCTTAAAGATGAGATCTTAGATGAAAGCTAGTTTGAGGAATAAGATTTAGAGCAAACCCTGAACGTGATAGTCAGGGAGGTCGCCATCAAGATAGAAGGAACCCATAACATAATGAAGTGGAAAATGAGGATTTAAAACATGTAGGATGACCCCGATTTTGGGGATGAGGAGGGAATGTTCAGACTAAGGAAACAGAAGTCGAGTAAGGAAAGGAGACCCGAGACGGTACTCCTATACGATAATTTATGGACCTTTCTAGACAGAACTTAGACTATTATCCCCAACCACCACCCTGAGGAAACAATGTGGTGAGAAATTCTTTCAGGACCTTTAAGTCACTAAGCTCTCAGAGTTCCAAGGAACAAGCTGACCCAGTCGAGGAAAGAGCCTGGCTAAAGGAAATATAGGAATCATTTGAGATTCTAAATGATTGACGAATCACAAAAGACTGTTTTTGTCACTTACCCTCCTAAGAGAGAGGCCACCCGCTGGTGAAAGGCCAAGGAAGGTACGGAGCAAGAGATTATAATAAACTGATTTAAGTTCAGTCAATTTTTTTCAGGAAAGTACTTCCCAAGGTTATGGAGATAGTGTAAAAGTTTTAGAGCCAGAGCAAAGGCAGAAGAGTATGATGAATTATGAATCTAAGTGGTAAAAGTTGTCAAGATTCGTTCTGAAGACACGAATCCAGAATGACGGGATGTTTGAAATCAATGCTTATGTTGGGTTGGTTCATGAAATAATGATAAGAGAAAGGAAAATAAAAAGAAACTGAAGTGGAAAGGAATATAAAGGCAATAGAGTTTGAGGAATGGTAAGGAAGTTGGGTATGAGGAAACCCTAAAGACTCGTAGCAATAGAAATAGAAAAGTATGTAATCGTCAGTATGAGGGTGATTCACCATGAGTTAAATTGATGGTTGAAGGCATAAGAGATACATATATTTTATCCCCTGTAAGTTAGGAGGATTCGAGGAAACCTTGAGATAGTTCGAATGATAAATAATGAGACGCGGATAGACTGAGGAGACAAGGAAGTAAGAAATTAGGAAAATTGGATGAAGGAAGTGACCTTCAAGAATGTGAAGTGTAAGACCGGTGGCTTGATACCCAGGAAGGGAGATGCCAGGTATGAGAGATATCCCAACATTGAGATGACTGTTGAAATAAACAACAAAAGTAAATACGGAATTATTAAGAAGAAGTTCACGTTGAACACGACCAATATCTTCCAGAACATCCTTCTTATCGTTACCAAATCAAGCAAGAAAAGTAGATAACCGTAGTTATCTTTTGGAGGCCATATTGATTGACCTCATTTTGAATACAGATGTTATTGTGAAATTAGGCATATACTATCAAGGTGGGAATGATTGAATAAGACACTCTTATCAGGGATATATGACTTGATTTATCCATGGAAGGATGCATGTACCTTTTTAAAGGTGGAATTAAAGATAGAACATCGGTAACTTAAAATGAATCCTAGGGGAATGCATAAAGGTTGGCATTTCACCCTTAATAGGGATAATATGTGTTTTGACAGTACAAATTGGAAGGACTAAGGTAACAACAACCTTTAAGGATCAGTGGAGAAATTTTTCAGAAGTATATAGACAATGGTTCTAGTATTAGTAAATGGTATTTTTATATGCCCTATATCTAGGGAATACAGGAGGAACGATTCAAGGATAACCTTAGAGGTCTTACAAGAAGAAAGGTAATATTCAAAGTTCTGAAGAATAGAAATCTTGATAAAGGAAATATGACGTAATTATAATAATGCCAAGTGGGGCACGTGTTAAACCATGAGAAGTATAGATTGAAAAAATGGGGGTCAGAATTGTTAAAGTAAAAAGGACCCAAGATAAGAGACGTCCTAAGTATGATCGAGAGTCAGTCGTGACAATGTTAACCTTTAAAGACGGAGGCAATAACTTATGGAAAAATGGTGATATTTTTTTTACTCATCAGATTTTAAGGAAAACATCTTCACACAAGTAGTGATTGAAGTGAGGTAGAAATTGAGTTGGAGGTGGTTAAAAGGACAATGATTGTAAGGAAATTTTACTATCCGGAAAGGCCAAAGAGGTGGCCAACACTTTAAGTGTAAGAGGACAATTATCGGTGCTCGTTCCAGAAGAATACAGTAATAATGGTTAAAGCCGTGAAGGTTGTATTATGGTTTTAAAGATCGACATTCCTTCTGATGACTGTGCAATACCCAACCGTAATAGTAGTTTGGCAAAGGTTTAATTCGTATAATCGCCATGAGCGGGCTATCTATCTTAGAAGGAACTACCCTGAGGATAATCCAGGACCATGTTTCAAAAAGGACTAAACGAACCTTCGAGTTATGTCTTCTATTGAAGGTATATGATTAAGAATGGTATTAACCTGCTATCGTTGCTTTGATTGAAACTCTTCTGCAATTTTATCTGCTTCATGTCATGAAAGTACGTCAGAATTTGGATTGTTCTTCATGAATTATGAATGGTGATTATGTTAACTCCTTAGAAGAATTTGATACGACAATTATGGACTCCGTATGGTTAGCTATTAAGATTTCATAGAAAATGAATAACTACAGTAGGTCAGCGATGGACCACAGTAATGCAGCAATGATTCTGCGAGTAATGAGTCGATTTCAACCATGAGAGTTGTATTGGAATGGATGTTGAGATTGAGTACCACTAATCGGGTCGTGGTGGTGTATAAGTTATCATTGATAGACTAATTAAGTAGATTATCTACCTATTAAATACTTATTCCTTCTTATCAATAGAGAGCCGTATTACTATATGAGGAAGGTTGCAGTGCAAGCATAGAATTCTAGTAACGATGATGTCTAGAATGAGATCCCAGATTTGATTTTCGATATCGAGGGAGTTTCAAAGGTGATTGCGTATAAGCTCGAGGAAGAGCATGGGTCCATAGAATGATGGATGGAATAGCGAAAATATTTAGGCATGTGAAATACGATGCTATAATACTTGATGTTGATATAAATACCTATATGTTTTGTTCTCCTATGACAAACCTCTATAATTCAGAGGTAGATTCCAAGCCAGATATTTTATGGCAATAAAGTTTTTTTTACGTATATACAATTCTCTTCAGTTCGTTATTTTCTCTTCTTTTCATTTTGTATAAGCTGAGAAGAACAACCCTTCCAGAAGGGGGGGTATTGCCGAATGACTATCTATCTGTGTGATAGAAGCCTAGTAGGATACCACATGTTGTTTAATTGCTTGTCAAGTACTAAAGGCTGGCCACCTTCTATACTAACTATGCAATAGAACAAGTGTTCATGATCATAGTGACCTCTCAACAAATTCCTTTACTTCTATATGATGGATAAAGCTTTCAAAGATGGAGGCGGCTAGAGATGAAGTATTACCAAGTAAGGTGGTATTCCGATTCTAACGCATTCGTGATACTAAGGTTGACGTGGTTATTAAAAGGTTATAGAACGGTAACAAGCAAAAGTATAACCAGTATAATATTAGGAACGAAAGGTAGTAGCGATTACGAACTGGAAAAGAATGGGTATTGAGAAGCAAAAGCTCTAATGCTAAAAGCTATAATGAGAGTCTGTGTAATAGACTTGAAAGAATTTGGAATGATCACTTAACGCGGATTGAGTTTTCTCACGACAATAGATCATATGTCATTATCGAGATATCGCCTTATGAGATCCTTGAGGGAAGACAATGTCGATCTCCCTTATGTTAGGATGAAGTTGTAGAGCGCAAGATGCTCGGACCAGCAGTAGTCCAAAGGACCAGGGATATAATAGATCCAATCAGAGGACGGGTGGTAGTAGCCCAAGATGGACATAAGAGGTATGTTGATTTGACTCGAAAGGACAAAGAGTATTATGAAATAGGGGACCTAGTAATGTTAAAGGTATCCCTTGGAAAGGATTGATGAGGTTCGGAAAGAAAGGAAAGCTAAGTCTACAATTTGTTGGACCCTTGGAGATATTAAGAAATATTGGAAAGTTAGCACATGAGCTAGCCCTACCCCCGAACCTGTAGCAAGTTCATAACGTGTTCCACGTATCAATATTAAGGAAGTATAATTCGGATGCCAGATAATAGGGGCATATGAGTGCATAGACATGTAACCAGATGTAACCTATATGGAGCAACCAGGAAGGGTTATAGATCGAAAAGTAACGAGTGCTTAGAAGAAGGGTTATCATGCTGGTCAGAGTTTGCGGCACAACCACAATGTGGGAAAATTGACTTGAGAGTTAGAAAGTGCAATGCTAAGAAAGTGTCCCCATTCATTTTCTATCTGATTCCGAGACAGAATCCTTTTAAGGAGGGGAGACTGTAATAACCTCAATTTTTGGAATTTTTGAAACCTTGATGAATAGTAACTTTTGCTGACTATGCTGATTAAGAAAAATTATCAGACCACGCTATATAGGAGTACTGTTATGGAAATTCTAAGATCGTATTAGTATTCCATAAAGTAAATGAATGTATGTAAAGGTCGTCAGAATTCGAATTCGAACACTTTGATTTTTCCCGAAAATCCACCAGATACCGACAGAATTGAGTATAAGGTAACATGATTGAAAGGATTTTAATTCAAGGATTATAAATGAGGATCATTAAAGGATTATAAAATATTAGGAAAGATATAGGGAAGCTCAAATAATGAGATCCCGGATATGATCCCTCAAACGGGTATCGAGAACGAAAGTTAAGCGAACCGTAAAACAAATACGCAACCAAGAGATAAGCTTGTACAAGAATCCAAGATATTATGACATCATCAAACCATAAGACAAACACATGTGGCAAATAGATGACACAAGCAAGATGACATAAGCATGACAAGGGGTTTTGTTTTGTTGGTTGATTTTGAGCCATGTAAAATTTACCATGGTAAAAAGCTAAAACATTTTCCAAGGCAAAAAGGAGAAGCAACCAAGCAAATATCATAAAACACAAAAATTATAAGTTGACTTTTGCTTCCAAGAGCAAAAGCTCTCGGCCAAAACAAACCCAGAAACTTTAAACTGCCATATCTCCTTCAATACTCACTCAAATGTTGTGTTCTATAGCTTGTTGGAAAGGTATTGAGATGGCCTACAACTCTTGTTCACAAGTCTCGTCCAAATTATCATGGTAAGACCCTCAGTTTTACAGTTCTTTCAATCGGACTTTTAGAAACTTCAAATCCTAACTTTGTGTTCTTGATTTCTTTGGAAAGATCAAGCTTGTAGGAGGCTCCCTAAGGTTTCCTAGCAACTTAACACCTCCCAAGGAAGGTATAAACTTCAAACCCTAGCCTTTACTTTGATTATTAGTGAGTTTGAAGGTTGAGTTTCTAAATGAGAAACATGATCTTTGATTATTAGTAGTTTGATTTGAATTTGGAGTGATTTGGTGAATGAATCTTGTTATAGTTAATAGAACTTGATTGTGGTTGGCTGAGGTGAAGAATATGAAGAATAAGGACTGGTATAGTATTATTTAGTTTATGTTTTGATGTGTTAATGATTGTGGGTTGTTTGGTGAGGTTTTGGTGTAGTGAGAAACTTGAAAAACTCGTAAACATAGCCGTCGTAATGCCCGTTTTCCTTAGACTGTTGTACATGAACCTCGGACCAGATAACTCACTGACCAATCTGAAACTTTGCCATGATTAGATAGTTTATGTTACGAGCTTCGTTTTGATATGTAGTTCGTTTGATTCCGATGTACGGTTTAGGAGAAACGACCGTTTTAAGTAACGGCATTTCGCGACCAAACCATTACCCCTCGCCTTACTTTGAAACCTTGGTTAAGGACCTTAAAGGACTAATTGGAGTACGAATAATTTATGTAAAGTGTATTATGCAGTTGGTAAGGCACTCGTGAAAGAATCGCCTTAAAACCCTGAATGGTTAATTTATTAAAAATGGTGGAGCCGAGGGTACTCGAGCGACTTAAGTAAATCGTTAAGCGCGAAAGCGAATGTTAGGACTCTAAATGGTTAAAGTCTAGTTTCTTAAGCGACCGGGGTTTAATTCCGACTTATGTTGTTGTTCATAGGTTATCGGACCCACTCTAAGCTTAAGTCTAACCCGGAGCAATCAGGCAAGTTTTCTACCCGTTATACTGTTGTTGTGATGTAAATATATGTATATGTATTATCTTGTGATAAGTGCATGATTGTTATTAGCAAATTTTGCGATATATTGGAGCATGCTGATATGGTATATATGCATGTCTATTTCGTAATCTTGATATCTAATTGTTGATTCAATTGCTTATAAATTGCATAATACCTATGCTAGAGATAAGCAGTAGTTGCGTATACCCTTAGTATAGGGGACCCAAAGGTGAACATATTTTCTAAACCGGGAGACAATGTTCCCGAGTATATTATATATATATATATATATAAATAGTTTTCAAAACTATTATTCGAATAAGGTTTATTCGATAACTTTATTTCACTTAATGAATATTATTTTGAATATTCATTCGAGGACTTATGACTCCGCTTATTTTATTTAATGAATATTGTTTTGAATATTCATTCAAGGACTTATGACTCCGCTTATTTTATTAAATAATATTCTTTATTTTATTAAAGAATAATGTTTCGATAATCAAACTTATTTTCGATTATTCAAATAAAGATCGTACTTTCGTATAAGTATATCTTTGGTTATTTATTATTCATTTCAAGTATGAGTTTTAAAACTTTTACTTCAATTATTTTTATAAAGATTATTCTTTATGGGAATATTATTTAAATAATAATATTCAGATATTTTCTAATATATTGGGATTGATTTATTTTATTAAATCAGCATTACTCCAAACATTCTTAAAAATGTTTTTGAGTCTTCAAAATGATTTTTAAAGGTTAGGGTGGATCCCAAAAGTCATTTTTATATTTAAGATCCTCCTTTCGAAGGGGATTTAAATACTCGCTCAAAACCTGAGGGATCCGGCTCTGTGGTGTGTTTTATATTCGCAACAAGGTTGCTATTTTGATAAAAGAGTTTTTGATTACTTACCCAATACTCGGGAAGTAAAATTCTTGGAACAAGTTAATCCATTAATAGGCATCGCCTGGGAAATATCGGTGAGTTTTCCTTTCCAACTAGATACGACTTCTTGGTGGAGCCGTATCAACAAGTTTCTACTTGGGGAAAGTGGGGACGAGCTTTACGTTTCAGAGTCATGGATTTCATCTGAACTAGGAGTGACATAAGTGGTCGAGTGGCGCCGGCCCAGCCTTATTATATTGGCCCAAATGGCCTGAAAGTTCCGCAAGACGGTACATTCCTTAGGAGTCCAGTGTTCGGTTGACAAGTAAATCCGACAGGTTCTCCTCTACATGTAGAAAATGGTGGGGTTGCACTACTACGACTGATCATCGTAAATGGTCTTCCTGGCGCGGTAAACTCCCGTAATGAGTTCATCATCCAATTGGATATTTCTGCAACACTACCCAGAGCACTTCGATAGAAAGGCTACGGTTGGGCGATTGTTGAGTGTTGGCAGGGTCAAGTTTTCAAAATGATGTTTGCATCAAATGAAGTATCTCATAACTTCATTTTATTTTGATGATATTTTAAAGATTGATTCTATACAAGTTTTGTCTTGTAGCTTAATCTATGGGATGAACTATTTATACATTGAACGGTGGTAGTTCAAGTAGTATTCGAAAAAGATATAAGTATATTGGAGTATCTTGTAACTTCATCTTTTAAACTTATATCTAGTTAATGATTGTCTTATGAATGACAAAGGTTTCAGAAAAACATTGAGACAAAGTTAGATATATGAGATCACCTTGCAACAATATTTTTATACAGTTATACACTGGAACTCTTTGTGTATTATGCATGGAAGAGGACTTCCAAGATTTTGAAAAGTATATATGTATATATACTGAATATTTTGCGACCTCATCGCATTAAGATATCAAACTTGGTTCATTTCTTTTGACCAAGACTTTCATGAGTACTATGAGAATGTTCATATATTGTTAATTATTATACATATTATTTCGGTTGGCTTGTTGCTCACCCTTGCTTTCTTCTTTCATCACACAACATCAGATAGACAAGATGAACATGACCAAGCTCCCAATTCGCGAGTGGATAGGAAACGTTCTGCAGTTTCCTATAGGCGTTGATGTCGCTGTAGCTGAGGTAGGAACTACCAATAGGCTAGGCTTTCAACTTTTGATGTACCAGATTTATGTATATTTATGAATTGTAATAATGGCAAAGAAATGTAAATTTATTCAGAAACCCTTTTAAGGTGTATTGGCATTTAATTGTGGAATAAAATGACTTGTGATTATTTTTGGATATTCATCTCTGAGACTATAACTTGTGGTGTGTGTGTTTATGGTGGGGTCACAGTACAGAGTAGTTGATTATTTATTAAGATTGGGTGTTATTAAGGGAAATGGAACTCGTGACAACCCGGATCCCCGACCCCGGATTTGGGGCTGTTACAATGCAGGAGGAGCTGGATCAGTTTGAGAGAAACAAAGTTTAGAAATTAGTCCCTGCACCAAAGAACAGAAGCATAATTGGAACTAAGTGGGTGTACAGGAACAAAATGGATGAAAATGGAATTGTTACTAGAAACAAAGCAAGGCTGGTTGCTAAAGGCTATTCACAAGAAGAGGGAATTGACTATGATGAGACTTTTGCTCATGTTGCAAGACTAGAAGCAATAAGAATTTTTCTGGCATTTGCTGCACACTCAAATTTTAAGGTGTATCAAATGGATGTCAAGAGTGCTTTTCTTAATGGTGAACTAGAAGAAGAAGTTTATGTGCAACAGCCACCTGGCTTTGAAGATCCAGAATTCCCTAACTTTGTTTACAAATTACTCAAGGCTCTATATGGACTGAAACAGGCACCTAGAGCCTGGTATGACACACTGTCAGAATTTCTACTCAAACATGGTTTTACCAGAGGTACTATTGATAAGACTCTCTTCTATAAGAAGTATGATGAAGATATGATCCTAATTCAAATCTATGTGGATGATATCATCTTTGGATCTACAAATGAAAAGCTTTGTCAAAGATTCTCTAGGCTAATGCAGAGTGAGTATGAAATGAGCATGATGGGAGAATTGAGTTACTTCCTTGGCCTTCAAGTTAGTCAAAGACGTGATGGTATTTTCATCAGCCAAACCAAATAAGTGAATGACTTATTGAAGAAATTTGGTATGGTGGATAGCTCACCTGCATTTACACCAATGTCTACTGCAACCAAGTTGGATGAAGACAAGAAAGGCAAAAGTGTGGATATTACAAGCTACAGAGGAATGATTGGTTAATTGCTCTATCTGACTGCTAGTAGACCAGACATCATGTTTGCTACTTGTCTATGTGCCAGATTTCAGGCCAATCCAAAGGAATCACATTTGATGGCTGTAAAAAGGATTTTCAGATACTTAAAGGGAACTCCAAACTTGGGATTATGGTATCATAAGGGAATTGGTTTTGAAGCTGTTGGATACACAGATTCAGATTTTGCTGGATGCAGGGTTGATAGGAAAAGTACTAGTGGAAGTTGTCAATTTCTTGGTCAAAGACTTGTATCCTGGTATAGTAAGAAACAACAATCTGTGTCAACTTCCACAGCTGAGGATGAATATATAGCTGCTGGAAGTTGTTGTCCTCAAGTGCTTTGGATTAGAAATCAGCTAATGGACTATGGTCTAGTGTTACACAAAATTCCTATTATGTGTGACAATACTAGTGCCATATCTATAGTAGCTAATCCAGTTAATCATTCTAGAACAAAGCACATTGATGTTATGTTACGACCGGCATTTTATGTAATATTATTTGTGAATTTGGTATAATATTAAGTCAAATAAAAATATATTCAATTATTGTACGTTTGTGTGAGTGAAAATTTCTGCATTATAAATTTGCTTTGGGTAGTATATGATTTTTCAAAGCAAGAGTTTATTTAATTTCTTTATTTTTGATTTATAAGAAATATTCTAAGCTTTGGAAAAATCTTCTTTTAAAAGGCATTTTGATCACAAATTTTGAAAATGATTTTATAAAGTCTCTAAAAATACAAGTTAATTTATGGTATAAATTTTATAATTTTTGAACTTGTATTTTATTTTATAAAAATAAATCTTTAAAAATTTTATTTATTATAATTATCAAATTACATGAATAACCTTGCATGCAAACTCTCTTTCTATTCTCTCAAAGGGCAAATAAGACTTTTCCAACCCCACTAACTCATTTGATTATTACCAAATTACTACCTTAGCCTTGCATGCAAAATGGCCTAACTTTAGCCAAGGGACATTTTTGTAAGTTCTCACTTCCACTCATTACTTGTCAACCAAATAGCATAAAACAAACAAATCAAAGTGGAGAGAAGTCATTCATCATTTCACACTCCAACACACCACAAAAATTTCTCTCTTCCCCTACCTCCCTTTTGCTCTCGGCCGAACCCCATTTCCCCCACTCCCTTCCATTTTTCATTCCATTTCTCATCTTCCCTAGTGTAATTCTTTCACCTACATTTATTTTATATACTTCCCAAGAGTTTTGTGATTTGGAAGATGAAGTTTCATGGTTGCATGTGTAGTTTTGTGTGATCTCCAAAGAGAAACTCTTGATTCTTGTGAATTCAAGAGCTCTCTATGAGATATATTATGTATATGTGCTAACTAAGTGTTTTATGGAGATATCATGCTTTAAAATCCTTTGCATGCATGCTACTGAAATCTCATTATAAATTTATGTTTAGCCATGCATGCTAGTTTTAAGACATTAAAATGATGATCAACCATGTTTTGCATGCTATTCTTTTCGAAATCATGTTGTTATCTATAAAATTCGAAATAGATGTGCTTAAATAGATTGTTTCCATGATGAATTTCTTATTAATACTTAAAAGGAGTTATATTTCATAATTATTAAGGATAAGTATTAGGTGCAAGTCGATTTTGCAAGCATTTACAACTTTATGCCTAGCCGAAATCTTGTTATGTGCTTTCCATGAGTTGCATGTTATATATTTAGTTGCATGTTGTTGTTTTTAGGCATGGATGATCTCACCCAATGTTATTTTGAGAATAAAGGAGTTAGTTCAGTAGATTACCATGTATAAGTCTTGGTTTAAGTATTGAGTTTTTGTTAGTTGAGTTGTCAAGTCAAAACCTTGGAAAAATGAGAGTTATAGTTTCTGCAGAAAAATCAGTTTAATACCCTGAGGTTTAGAGTAAGTTTTGACCATGTCATTGATGTTCACTTTGAGGCCCAAGCTACCAGAAGTTAGTATGGGGAGTATATAATAGGTTTTAGGAGTTGGTTGGAGGTTTGCATGTCATTTGGTTAGGTGCACAAGTAGAATAACAAAATCTGTCCAGCAGGGGACAGTTTTGTTGCAACTTAGAAATAGGGAGATTTGGCCATGTCATGGGTAGGCCCTCATTAGGCCCAATTGGGCCTTAGTTAGAGGGTATGTCAGAGAAGTTTTTCAACCATAGTTCATAGGATATGAGCTAGAACCATGTGTCACAAGTTAATTCAAGTTAGGGCATTTTCTGCCCAGAAAAACAGGGGAACCTTGGACTTTTAGCTTAGGCCCAAGAAGGCCCAAGCCAGGACTTTGAGCCACATCAAGCTTGTGAGATGCCCTTAGGTCAGGAGAGTCTTGTGTAAAAATTTTGAAGAAAAACTTGTAGTTTAAGAGTGTCTAATGCACTCAAGAAACCTTAGTTACCATTCTGAAATTTGCACCAGTGAGCACTTTCACTTATCACATAGTTTTAGGACACTTAGAAGTGAGTATTAGGTCAACCACCAAAGTTGTAAGATAGTATAAGGTCAGTAGAGAAAAAGGCACAAGTGAGGGTCAATAGGTTTTGGATAATTTAGGAAAGGCACATTGAGTTAGGAAGCCCAAATTTGAAGACTTTGTTTAGTTAGCGACCAAGTGACTTAAGTGGTGAGTCGAGATCATCCAAGCCTAGTGTGGAATTATGGTGTATATGATGTTATTTGGTATTAATATACGATATGTGATTATGTGGCTACGTGTGTACATTTGAAAATATAATGGTGGATATGAATTAAGTGCGTATAGGCCTAAGTGCCATCCATGTTTAATTTCGGGTTGTAAATAGGTTAAGATGGTAAGAATATATTATAATGAGGATTATTATTATTTATGTAGGTTCTCGAGACGAGGGAAAACTTGCCATAAAAGTCGAGTGAAGCTCCAGTTGTTGCTCCTACCAGTCAGAGCAGACCAGTCTATCTCAAGGCAAGTGATTCAACTTGACCTTCGTATTTACTGTAAACAGTTCATATATATATCGATGCAATTATCCTGAGTCATTTTGATATATTTAAATCAAGCGTATCTTTTGTTTATCCTTGAGTTACATAGAGATGCCATGAACCCTCGAGTACGTATTGCAAGTAGTTCAAAAGTCTTTCATGATAGTTTAATGCCATGATAAAATAGAGATTTGTTATAATACCTTATTGATCCTTTTGATTATCATGCTATTGATCCCTGAGAAATCTTGATATTGCACCCTGATGCTTTGATTCAACTCTTGAAATAACCTCGATAGAAACTTTATCTTGATACCTAAAAGCCAATCATTTCTTAAATTAATTCATGATTGTTTGATAACCCTATCCTTACCCTAAAAGCTTGATACCCTGTTATATCTTGAGCTGATGATCACTTTCTTTATATTTTAACACCTCTATCCTATTGGAACCAGTGATGCTTATCTTCTTGATGTTCTAATACCTATACCTTGTCTACAACCATTGCTTTAAGCCTAGTTTGGCATTACTCCTTCATATTATCCAATAGCCTTGCTCAATTTCCTTGTCAAAGTTCTTGTTTATGGAAACCTCTCAATTACCCTAATATAGTAAAGTCTAGTGGATCATGGCCCTGAGATTTAGTGTCATATTTCCAGTGTTTCAAGTTGATCTATAATCCCTTGATAAAAATGATTACAGTCGAAAGAGATTTTGTCATAAATCGGCATCAGTTTTTAAAATGATTAAAATGTGGATTTTTCAGTCCCAAAGGGGGATAAATGTTTTCTTTGAATGGTGGATCTGGACTGAGACGCGAGTCCTTTCCACACTTATATTAGGCTTAAAAGTTGCCTAGGGATTCCCAATAATGTTTTAGAACCCAGCGAGGTTCGGGATTACTTCGCGGCTGATCACCGGCTGTAATCCGTAGCGTCATAAAATGATTTTGATTAAGAATGATTTTTTAAAAAAATTGTTTTGATGCAAGCAAAATGATGCCAACTCACATAAGTTTTATCTCTCGTTATCATTGATTATGTCTTTCCATTGTCATTTCTAAAGGTATATCTCGATTTATGTTTTGCGTTGTACTATTAGCACTTGTTGAGCTTTTGGCTCACTTCTTGCTTTACCCTTATATTACAGCTAGCAGCTATGGTTAGATTCAAGCAGACTGCCCGTAAGACCTGTGATGCTGATGCTTATGTTCGAGCTCAGGTAGAATACGTAATAATAGTTGTGTGAGGACTCGGTATTTGTAATCAGATGTAATAGTTGGTAGTGTTGGGCTGTTCCAAACCCTAAACTGTAAGATCTTGGATTTTGGTTGTGTATTCTTCATTAAAAAGATGTAATAGCTATATTTATTTCGCTATTTAAGTTGGGGGTGTGACAGGTTTTGGTATCAGAGCTACGGTTTAGAGTCCCTGGACAACCCAAATAGGTTATAGGATTTGTGTGTAGGTTATAGATATTATGCGAGAGAGTAGGTTAAGTAAATTATTATTAATACTCCTCTTATTGGTTGTCAGCAAAGGACGCATTCCTCGTCATCCTCTGGGTCGGACGACACTATTGCTTTCTCCGTGTATGCTGAGTTGAGGCGCGAGTTCGACATGCTTCAGGGCAAGTACGACCGACTGATAGACCGACTGAAGAACGTGTATCCGGACAGCCGAAACTACGAAGGGAAGCCCAAGGAGCAGATGATTGTGAGACTTGAGACCTTGGTTCAGTACGTCAACACTAAGCTTGAGGAGATGCCAGCACACCGGGACCGTACCAGCCAGTATGTCATTCAGATGGTGGCGAATGAGCTCCAGAGCATTGTGAAGACGCTTCGAGAGGAAAAGACTACCAAGCCCCGTTCAGATGGAGTGGAGCCTTAGTTCTTTCCATTTACCTTTCATGTTGTTGTACTATCAGACTCTATGGAATCCCCAGTTGTTTCCGTCTTTCCTTTAAATAAGCCTGTTATGCCTAGAATCAGACTATGTCCCAATCCTATGTACTGTGACCTATAAAAATTTCAATAATTATGTACTATTGTTCCATTTGCTCTCAACTGTTATTTTATGTTTTTATCATCATATCTGCTTAATTTGGAAACTTGACCCCATATGTAAATGAGAATGCCATGCGATACCCTCGAATCATTTTATCATTCATATTTGTTATGACACAACTCTTATTTCAGGATCATGCCTCCCAAAAAGAAGAACCCAACAACCACCTTCACCACAGACCCAAATATTCTTCGACTACTGGAAACCTTGCAACAGCAAACCAATGCTATAGCTCAACAACAACTAACCCTTCAACAACGAATTGAAAACCAAGATAACCGTGAGCCACACCAACCACCTGAACCACCAGTACCACCTAGACAAATTGTCACTTTCAAAGCTTTTCAGAATGTGAATCCACCTGTATTTCATGATACCACTGATCCAGTGATAGCAAACACCTGGATCAAGGAGATGGAAAGGGCTTTTGAGTTGGTACAGTTAGGAGACGATCAGAAGACGCCGTATGCCACTTACTTCTTGAAGGGAGAAGTCATCTATTGGTGGGAATCAGTAAAAGCTATGGAAGTCACTCAGCAGGTTTCTTGGGAGAGATTTAAAAAGTTATTTCTGGACAAGTATTACCCTAAGTACATGCAGAATCAGATGGAGCTAAAATTTCTTGAGTTGAAGCAAGGGAACATGACTGTATTGGAGTATGAGAAGAAGTTCACTGAGTTGTCAAGGTTTGTGACAAAGTATACCAGCACTGAGGAGGAAAAAGCAAAGAAATTTCAGCAAGGATTGGAGCCTTGGATCAGAGATAGGGTGGCTATGTTTGAGCTTGAAACTTATGCGGGAGTAGTACAGAAAGCTGCTCTGATTGAGAATAATGGGATACAGTCAAGGAAAGAGAGGGATAACAAGAAGAGGAAGGTTCCCTTTTATGGAGAAAAGTCTGAAGCTGGAAGTTCGCAAGATCGGAATGTAAAGAGGATTGGTTTCCAGAAGGGCGGAAATTTTCAAAGGAAGGGAAATTTGGGCAAAAGGCAAGAATCAAAAGGGAACAATCAGGCAAGCCAAGGGCAAGTTGGAGAAAACAGGTTCCAGAGGCCAGAATGCAAGCACTGTGGAAGAAGGCACCCCGGAGTATGCAATAAGCTGAGTATGACCTGTTATAGGTGCAATCAGAAGGGACATTTGGCAAACGAGTGCAAGATGCCGAAGCCAGGAGTTACGTGTTACAAGTGTGGGAAGACTGGACACATGGCTAGGGAGTGTAAGGCAACAGGACCAGTCAGAGCTCTGATGAACGTGGCAAGTACCAGTGTAAGCGTGCCAGCTGAGGTATTGGCGTTACCTCCACCACCCGCACCAACCCCGCAAGCAACAGCAAGGACATTTGATCTAAAGATGAAAGATGCTGTTCAGAATTCTGAGGTGATAGCAGGTACACTTTTACTCAATAATGTCAAAGCTAAAGTATTTATTGATTCGGGAGCAACAAGATCTTTCATATCAGAATCTTTTGTTGATAAGCTCCAATGTGATAAAACGGTTATGAGTGAGGCAGTAAATGTGGTAATTGCGAACCAAGAGAAGATTCCTGTGAATCAATTTTGTCCAAAATGTGAGATTGATATTTCGGGATATAAGTTCTCAGCCGACTTGATACTCTTCAAGCTGGGAGAGTTTGATATAATTTTAGGAATGGATTGGTTAGGAGAGAATAGCGCTCAGATAAATTGTAAGACCAAGAGAGTGTATTTAAAGACGAAGAGTGGAGAGAAGGTAGTATTTAAGGGGCAGAGGCAAGGGCAACTATTTCTTACAATTATTCAGGCTAAGAAGTTACTTAGAAAAGGTTGTGAGTCGTTCCTAGCATATGTAGTGGATTCAGAGAGAGGCAGCCCCAACATGGAAGATATTCCTGTAGTTAATGAGTTCCCCGATGTGTTTCCCGATGAACTACCTGGCTTACCACCAGATCGACAAATTGAGTTCGAGATCAACCTTGCTCCAGGCACGGAACCAGTTTCAAAGGCTCCGTATAGGATGGCACCAGCAGAAATGAAAGAGTTGGCGAGCCAGCTACAAGAATTATTGGATAAGGGAGTGATACGACCAAGTACGTCGCCATGGGGAGCACCTGTTCTCTTTGTGAAGAAGAAAGATGGGAGTATGCGTCTATGCATAGATTACCGGGAGTTGAATAAAGTAACGATCAAGAACCGCTACCCGCTACCAAGGATAGATGACCTTTTTGATCAGTTAAAGGGAGCAAAATGCTTTTCGAAGATTGATTTGAGATCGGGATACCATCAATTAAAGATCAAGGAAGAAGATATTCCCAAGACCGCATTTAGGACCAGATATGGGCATTATGAATTCCTAGTAATGCCGTTTGGATTGACCAACACTCCGGCCGCATTTATGGATCTGATGAATCGAGTATTTAAGAAGTATTTGGATAAATTTGTCGTGGTATTTATTAATGACATCCTTATATATTCTAAGTCGGAAGAAGAACATATGCAGCACCTCTGGATAGCATTGGAGATACTCCGACAAGAGAAGTTGTATGCCAAGTTTACCAAATGTGAGTTTTGGTTAAAGGAAGTTCAATTTTTGGGGCATGTTATTGGAAATGAGGGAGTTAAAGTGGATCCGGCGAAGATTGAGGCAGTTATGAGTTGGGAGAGGCCAAAGACTCCTACGGAAGTGCGAAGTTTTCTAGGATTGGCCGGATACTATAGAAGATTCGTCAAGGATTTCTCGAAGATCGCCACGCCATTGACCAAGTTAACCAGAAAGAATCAAAAGTTTGAATGGAGTGCAGAATGTGAAAATAGCTTTCAAGAGTTAAAACAGAAGTTGGTAACAGCTCCGGTGTTGGTACTTCCAGATGATCAAGGGAATTTTGTAATATTCAGCGACGCTTCACATAAGGGTTTGGGTTGTGTGTTGATGCAACACAGTAAGGTAATAGCATATGCGTCAAGACAGTTGAAGCCGCACGAGTTAAAGTATCCGACGCATGACTTGGAACTAGCCGCCATAGTGTTCGCACTCAAGATTTGGAGACACTATCTCTATGGAGAGAAGTGTGAAATCTACACGGATCACAAGAGTTTAAAGTACATTTTTACTCAGAAAGAGCTCAATATGAGGCAGAGGAGATGGCTGGAATTGATCAAGGACTATGACTGTTCGATAAATTACCATCCTGGAAAGGCGAACGTAGTGGCCGATACGCTGAGTCGGAAGGAGAGATTGAATATGATGATAACATCAAAAGAGTTATCTGAAGAAATCGGAAAATTTGAATTGGAACTTTGTGCTTATGGGAAAGTCAAAGAAGTTTGTCGTGCAATGACCTTTCAGCCAACACTAATAGAAAAGATAAAGAAGTGTCAAGAGGAAGTAATGGAAAAAGAGAAAAATCAGTTATCTGGAGAAGAGATTAATACTAAAAGGGATGAGCAAGGAATACTAAGGTTTCCATCCAGAATATGGATTCCTCATGTACCTGAATTAAAGAATAAGATCCTCCATGAAGCCCACCATTCGAAATTTTCAATCCACCCGGGAAGCACCAAGATGTATCAAGACTTAAAGAAGAACTTTTGGTGGCCAAATATGAAGCGAGACGTGGCAGAATGGGTTGCGAAGTGCTATACTTGTCAGAAAGTAAAGGCAGAACATCAACGACCAAGCGGATTAATTCAGCCCCTGAAGATTCCAGAATGGAAATGGGAAAATATCGCTATGGACTTTATAGTAGGACTACCGCGAACAAAATCCGGACATGACACAATATGGGTTGTAATTGATCGTCTTACGAAGTCGGCGCATTTCCTTCCAATAAATGAGAAGTCATCACTGGACAAGTTGGTTCATCTGTATGTGCACGAAATCGTATTAAGGCATGGAGTACCCGTATCAATAGTTTCAGACAGAGATCCCCAATTTAACTCGAGATTCTGGAAGCAATTCCAGGAATGTCTTGGCACGAAGTTGAATATGAGCACGGCGTATCACCCGCAGACTGATGGTCAGAGCGAAAGGACGATTCAAACAATCGAAGACATGTTGCGCAGTTGTGCAATCGATTTTGCAGGAAGTTGGGACGACCACCTGCCATTGATTGAATTCTCATATAACAACAGATATCATTCCAGTATCGGCATGCCACCATATGAAGCTTTGTACGGGCGAAAATGTAGATCACCAACAAGTTAGGATGTAGTAGGAGAAGGAAGAATTCTCGGCTCAGAATTGGTACAACAGTTGCATGACTCAGTCAAGTTAATTCAGAAAAGGTTGCTTGCTGCTCAAGATAGACAGAGGAAGTATGCGGATCCAGCGCGTAAGGATGTTCAATTCCAAATTGGCGAAGCTGTGTTGCTAAAGGTGTCACCTAGGAAAGGGTTGATGAGATATGGCAAGAAAGGAAAGTTACCACCTAGATACATAGGTCCTTTTGAGATTTTGAGTCAAGTAGGAAAGGTGGCCTACGAGTTGGCCTTACCACCTCAGTATCGGCATGTGCATAACGTGTTCCATGTGTCGTTACTTAAGAAATATAATCCTGACACTAGCCATGTGATAGAATATGAACCCGTAGAAATTCAGGCACACCTGTCATTTGTGGAGCAACCGGTTAAAATACTCGACTGGCAAGTAAAGAGTCTTAGAAATAAGTCAGTAAAGTTAGTAAAAGTACTTTGGATGAACCCTAAGGTCGAAGAGTCGACTTGGGAGTTAGAGTCTGATATGCGTTCCCGGTATCCTCATCTGTTCTCTTAGATTCTGGGGACAGAATCCCTTAAGGGGGAGAGGATGTTACGACCGGCATTTTATGTAATATTATTTGTGAATTTGGTATAATATTAAGTCAAATGAAAATATATTCAATGATTGTACGTTTGTGAGAGTGAAAATTTCTGCATTATAAATTTGCTTTGGGTAGTATATGATTTTTCAAAGCAAGAGTTTATTTAATTTCTTTATTTTTGATTTATAAGGAATATTCTAAGCTTTGGAAAAATCTTCTTTTAAAAGGCATTTTGATCACAAATTTTGAAAATGATTTTATAAAGTCTCTAAAAATACAAGTTAATTTATGGTATAAATTTTATAATTTTTGAACTTGTATTTTATTTTATAAAAATAAATCTTTACAAATTTTATTTGTTATAATTATCAAATTACATGAATAACCTTGCATGCAAACTCTCTTTCTATTCTCTCAAAGGGCAAATAAGACTTTTCCAACCCCACTAACTCATTTGATTATTACCAAATTACTACCTTAGCCTTGCATGCAAAATGGCCTAACTTTAGCCAAGGGACATTTTTGTAAGTTCTCACTTCCACTCATTACTTGTCAACCAAATAGCATAAAACAAACAAATCAAAGTGGAGAGAAGTCATTAATCATTTCACACTCCAACACACCACAAAAATTTCTCTCTTCCCCTCCCTCCCTTTTGCTCTCGGCCGAACCCCATTTCCCCCACTCCCTTCCATTTTTCATTCCATTTCTCATCTTCCCTAGTGTAATTCTTTCACCTACATTTATTTTATATACTTCCCAAGAGTTTTGTGATTTGGAAGATGAAGTTTTATGGTTGCATGTGTAGTTTTGTGTGATCTCCAAAGAGAAACTCTTGATTCTTGTGAATTCAAGAGCTCTCTATGAGATATATTATGTATATGTGCTAACTAAGTGTTTTATGGAGATATCATGCTTTAAAATCCTTTGCATGCTACTGAAATCTCATTATAAATTTATGTTTAGCCATGCATGCTAGTTTTAAGACATTAAAATGATGATCAACCATGTTTTGCATGCTATTCTTTTCGAAATCATGTTGTTATCTATAAAATTCGAAATAGATGTGCTTAAATAGATTGTTTCCATGATGAATTTCTTATTAATACTTAAAAGAAGTTATATTTCATAATTATTAAGGATAAGTATTAGGTGCAAGTCGATTTTGCAAGCATTTACAACTTTATGCCTAGCCGAAATCTTGTTATGTGCTTTCCATGAGTTGCATGTTATATATTTAGTTGCATGTTGTTGTTTTTAGGCATGGATGATCTCACCCAATGTTATTTTGAGAATAAAGGAGTTAGTTCAGTAGATTACCATGTATAAGTCTTGGTTTAAGTATTGAGTTTTTGTTAGTTGAGTTGTCAAGTCAAAACCTTGGAAAAATGAGAGTTATAGTTTCTGCAGAAAAATCAGTTTAATACCCTGAGGTTTAGAGTGAGTTTTGACCATGTCATTGATGTGCACTTTGAGGCCCAAGCTACCAGAAGTTAGTATGGGGAGTATATAATAGGTTTTAGGAGTTGGTTGGAGGTTTGCATGTCATTTGGTTAGGTGCACAAGTAGAATAACAAAATCTGTCCAGCAGGGGACAGTTTTGTTGCAACTTAGAAATAGGGAGATTTGGCCATGTCATGGGTAGGCCCTCATTAGGCCCAATTGGGCCTTAGTTAGAGGGTATGTCAGAGAAGTTTTTCCAACCATAGTTCATAGGATATGAGCTAGAACCATGTGTCACAAGTTAATTCAAGTCAGGGCATTTTCTGCCCAGAAAAACAGGGGAATCTTGGACTTTTAGCTTAGGCCCAAGAAGGCCCAAGCCAGGACTTTGAGCCACATCAAGCTTGTGAGATGCCCTTAGGTCAGGAGAGTCTTGTGTAAAAATTTTGAAGAAAAAATTGTAGTTTAAGAGTGTCTAATGCACTCAAGAAACCTTAGTTACCATTCTGAAATTTGCACCAGTGAGCACTTTCACTTATCACATAGTTTTAGGACACTTAGAAGTGAGTATTAGGTCAACCACCAAAGTTGTAAGATAGTATAAGGTCAGTAGAGAAAAAGGCACAAGTGAGGGTCAATAGGTTTTGGATAATTTAGGAAAGGCACATTGAGTTAGGAAGCCCAAATTTGAAGACTTTGTTTAGTTAGCGACCAAGTGACTTAAGTGGTGAGTCGAGATCATCCAAGCCTAGTGTGGCATTATGGTGTATATGATGTTATTTGGTATTAATATACGATATGTGATTATGTGGCTACGTGTGTACATTTGAAAATATAATGGTGGATATGAATTAAGTGCGTATAGGCCTAAGTGCCATCCATGTTTAATTTCGGGTTGTAAATAGGTTAAGATGGTAAGAATATATTATAATGAGGATTATTATTATTTATGTAGGATCTCGAGACGAGGGAAAACTTGCCATAAAAGTCGAGTGAAGCTCCAGTTGTTGCTCCTACCAGTCAGACCAGACCAGTCTATCTCAAGGCAAGTGATTCAACTTGACCTTCGTATTTACTGTAAACAGTTCATATATATATATCGATGCAATTATCCTGAGTCATTTTGATATATTTAAATCAAGCGTATCTTTTGTTTATCCTTGAGTTACATAGAGATGCCATGAACCCTCGAGTATGTATTGCAAGTAGTTCAAAAGTCTTTCATGATAGTTTAATGCCATGATAAAATAGAGATTTATTATAATACCTTATTGATCCTTTTGATTATCATGCTATTGATCCCTGAGAAATCTTGATATTGCACCCTGATGCTTTGATTCAACTCTTGAAATAACCTCGATAGAAACTTTATCTTGATACCTAAAAGCCAATCATTTCTTAAATTAATTCATGATTGTTTGATAACCCTATCCTTACCCTAAAAGCTTGATACCCTGTTATATCTTGAGCTGATGATCACTTTCTTTATATTTTAACACCTCTATCCTATTGGAACCAGTGATGCTTATCTTCTTGATGTTCTAATACCTATACCTTGTCTACAACCATTGCTTTAAGCCTAGTTTGGCATTACTCCTTCATATTATCCAATAGTCTTGCTCAATTTCCTTGTCAAAGTTCTTGTTTATGGAAACCTCTCAATTACCCTAATATAGTAAAGTCTAGTGGATCATGGCCCTGAGATTTAGTGTCATATTTCCAGTGTTTCAAGTTGATCTATAATCCCTTGATAAAAATGATTACAGTCGAAAGAGATTTTGTCATAAATCGGCATCAGTTTTTAAAATGATTAAAATGTGGATTTTTCAGTCCCAAAGGGGGATAAATGTTTTCTTTGAATGGTGGATCTGGACTGAGACGCGAGTCCTTTCCACACTTATATTAGGCTTAAAAGTTGCCTAGGGATTCCCAATAATGTTTTAGAACCCAGCGAGGTTCGGGATTACTTCGCGGCTGATCACCGGCTGTAATCCGTAGCGTCATAAAATGATTTTGATTAAGAATGATTTTTTAAAAAAATTGTTTTGATGCAAGCAAAATGATGCCAACTCACATAAGTTTTATCTCTCGTTATCATTGATTATGTCTTTCCATTGTCATTCCTAAAGGTATATCTCGATTTATGTTTTGCGTTGTACTATTAGCACTTGTTGAGCTTTTGGCTCACTTCTTGCTTTACCCTTATATTACAGCTAGCAGCTATGGTTAGATTCAAGCAGACTGCCCGTAAGACCTGTGATGCTGATGCTTATGTTCGAGCTCAGGTAGAATAAGTAATAATAATTGTGTGAGGACTCGGTATTTGTAATCAGATGTAATAGTTGGTAGTGTTGGGCTGTTCCAAACCCTAAACTATAAGATCTTGGATTTTGGTTGTGTATTCTTCATTAAAAAGATGTAATAGCTATATTTATTTCGCTATTTAAGTTGGGGGTGTGACATGTTAGGTACCATTTTATCAGGGAACATGCTGCAAATGGTACCATTGAGCTCATTTTTGTTCCAACAGAAAAACAATTAGCTGACATTTTTACTAAACCTTTGGATGAAGCAACCTTCACAAGACTTGTGAGTGATATTGGAATGCTCAATTCTTCATCCTAAGGCAAGAATTCAGCTAATGATTTGCAGCAGATTAATTTCTAATAAATCAACCTACTTTGATTTAATTGGAAATTAACTGAAATATGAATTATAAATATTTCAGAATCTCTGTATATTTATTTTTCTTTAAAAACACACAAAAAAAATTAACTTAGAATATTTCAAATTCTAAGTAAACTGCTTAGTTGTTAATTTATATCTTTAATGTGTAAAATTAACACAAGGCAGAAAAACAGCACTCAAAAGTATAGAGAACTGAGTTCTCGATAAGTCAAAATGACTTATCAACAAGTCATTTTAGAGTTCTAGAGTGAGTCCTTGATAAGTCTATTTACAGACTTCTCGAATGACTTCTCGATAAGCTCTATTATGACTTATTGATAAGACCATGTAGAGTTCTCTAATAATGTTAATTCACAGAGTTCTCGACAAGGATATTTTGAGATTTATCAATAACTCAGAACTAAAATAATTTAATTCAATGAATTATTTTAGACAAATACTTTTGGAAAATTTATTCTGATTTCAATTTGATTCAATTTAAATAAATTAGAATTATTTAGTCCATTTTCGGACAAACTGGGTATTTATCAGAGTTCTCGATAAGTCATCTTTGACTTCTCGATAAGTTACTTTTTCTATTAATACCCAGACTTCTCGATACACACACTGCACTTACACATTCTCGAGATCTCAAGTGACCTAGCTTTCAGACAAAAGGCGATTTCTCTCTCGTTTTTGCTCCTTTCTCAAAACTTTCTCTTACCCACTACTTCTAAACACTACAATGGCACAAAACATTGTTAGAGCTATCATTCCAGAGAAGGGAACTAACTTTATTGCTTTTCTTGATGCTAACCAAGCCCCTGATAGTTTCAAGGGGTTTGTGAAGTTTCTTTCTGAATCCTACATTGCAGGTGCTTTAACTGCAAGTCCTGTGCTGTATTTGGACGTTCTTCATGAATTTTGGATATCAGCTATAACTAGGACAGTTGTTCTAGAGAATGTCACTTCTATGGTGGTCACATGCACAATTGGAGGCCAGGAAATTGAGTTTTCAGCTGCTGATGTGAATACAGCCCTGGGATTGCGAACTGCGAATTATGGAGAGATGCCAACTGCAGATGAGTTGAGTGAATTCATGGACTTCATCAACTACAGTGGCTCAATCAACATGGCAAGCCTAAACAGAACAAACCTTAGGAAGGAATGGTCCTTTGTGTTTGACTCTGTAGTGAGGGCTTTCACTTGCAGAAAAATGGCTTTAACAACATCTCAAGTGTGGTGCAGAAGCTGGTGTTCTCAATTACTCACAACAGGCATCTGAATGTTGGAGGTCTAATTCTGGAGGAGCTGGCTACCAGGCTTACTATGCCTTTGAAGAATAGAGGTAAAGAAATCTTTTTGCCAAGGTTTATTATGTCTACTTTAGCTCATAAAGTCAATGACATACATTTGTTAGCTGGTATTGATAGTAGTAGAATTGGCAATTGCAGGCAAGTGTCTAAAATTATATTTGGCTCACTTACTTCAAAGAATAAGGTGAGTGTAAGTCTCAGAATCACTCCATTTATGTTGGAGAGGTTCAGGACTTATCCTTACCCTGTGTCAGACATGAGGGCTCCTAAATTTGCTAGTTCAGGTATGGTTCTTGAGCCTGCGGAAACACAAACACTGGTACACCAACATGGACCTTCCAAGGCTGCGGCCCCTTCTTCTAAACCACTAGATGTTAGCAAACCAACCACTTTAGTCTCTCAAAAGACTGAAGTGAGTAAAAAGAAGAGAAAGGAACCTACCCTTGTAGTTATAAATGAGCATGAAACAATACTTACTGAACTAGAGTCACCCTTGGTCAAGAGACCAAAGAAGAGTAAATTACTTGAGCTGACCACTCAAAACACCTCTATGTCCTCCCAAAAGGGCACAGTTGAACAAATGGGGAGTAAACATTTACTAGATGCATCCTCTCAACAGGGTGTATCTATTGAAAAGAGCATTCACCCCAATGCATCCTACACTGAGTCAGCACAACCTGCACCTAGAGTGTATGGTAGAAGAAATAAGGATGGCACACATAGTGAGGGCACATCACTTGAAGCTCCCTCATCCATTTTGGGGAAGCTGCCAACACTCACAACTGAGCAAACTTCTCTAATCTCCCAAATTTCTTCATCATATAGAGCACTTGAATCTAATTCCCAAGTGCACCAACACTCAAGTGACATGGTTCATGAAACTGTGCTCACCACCCAGAATCAACATCTAGATGGTGAGAGACTACTAGCTGGGGTAGATCTTGATGACACCATCACAAACATGGGGGTTTCATCAGTTTTTACTGAAGACCCCATGGTCACTTTTGCACCTTCATGTGCACAATCATCTTTACAGATGAATAGGTTTGAGGGTAGTACTCCTGAGGGGGAGCTATCTAAATCCTCTCCAATTCAATTGGAGGTTCCTCTAGAAGGAACAACTCCTCTCACAACCCTAGCTGAAATTGCCTTCACAGTTGCAGCTAGGAGTACAATTGTAAATGACCCTGTTATGGGAGAGGCAAGTTCATCACATTTCTGTGACAGTGCTCTGCAAGGTGCACAAAGGTTTGAGGCTGGTGTACATGACAGTAACCCAGTCAAATCCTCTCCAATTCCAATGGAGGTTCCTACTACATGTGGTGAACAACAAACTGTCAAAACCACAGATCTATTTGTGAGTCAAACTGTGAATTCAGTCACAGGTGGTACCATGAACATTTCTCAACAGCCATCCACATCTCAACCCAACCAACCACATGTCATGGCACAATGGCTATATGATATGGAAGCTCAGCCTTCTACAGTTGATGACATGTTGGTAGATCAAATCTCAGGCTTAGTCAATCTTTCTCAGCAACTACTCACTTGAGACATGGGGAACCAGGACTATCAAGCTATACTGCTATGCTTTAATAAAGAGGTTGAACAACAGAAGGAGAAGATAGTAGATGAGTCTGAAGAGGATGGAAATGTAGATGCCTGGTTGTCTGGTGACCATGTGGCAGAAATGGATGAAGTTTTGGCTAGATTCAGGAGAGAATACATAACTATCTTGGGCAGCAATGCTAAAACTCTCACTCCTCCTAAAGTCTATGATGCCATTATGGATGTGCATAAAGCTCAACTCAAGACTTTCCATCTCTTTGGAAAGGCCCTTGAAGTAAAATTGACTGGTCATGAAGATAAAGTCAGGAGGTTGATCAAGGAACAGATGGATGACATTGTGCCTTCTCAAAAAGACATCAAAAATCAACTCCAGTCTTTCACTGAGCAAATGTCAAGGATAGATCTGGCCTCCATAGAGAAGGAAATGTCAAAAATGAGGAGCTCTTTCAAGGCCCTGTTTGATCAAGTTCAAGCTCATATGACAAATTCAAATGATACCAGGGTCAAGCTAAATCAAATGCATACTGCTAGGTATGAGCCTTCATTTCTTCTCATGGAGGGTGTCCGAAAAGCTATTGATCAACACCTTGGGTCCTTCTCAGCCAAAACCTCTACGCCTCAGATACAAGAACTTCAAGATCAAGTTTCCTCACTTCAAGCTTCCAACTCAGATTTATCTTCACAAGTCAGAGCTCTAACTGCACTGGTTGAGAGTCAATAGCATGATATTCAGGCCCTAGTGGAGTCCCATAGGCATTTACAAATGCAGAATACAGTTGCTTTGGGAGCCATTATGGGAAAACTCAACATACCACTGCCAGCATTGCCTGAAGCTGTAAGACCTGAGATTCCTACTCCCCTACTCATGCCTGTCACCAAGACTAAGGGGGAGATAGATGCAAGGCTAGCACAATCAACACTCAAAAGTCAAGAACAAGGTCTAGAACAAGAGAGGCTCCTTAAGGCTGCTCAAGGTCCAGGAATGACACAAGAGTTTGACTACTTGCTCACTGTGTTAAGGAACTATCTCAACAACAATTTCTTCACTTACAGAAAGACCTTGGAAAAGACTATCAATTATATCAGGGTGCTGCAAATCCCAGTCAAGGACAAGTTTTTGGAGAAAAGGATAGTGATCAATTTTAATGATTCTGGTGTAGACAGATGTATGCAAGTCAACTTCAATTATCTGATTTCTAGAAGAGCATCTGAAATAGACATTCTGATTAACAAAGTCAGAATAATCAACAATGAAGAAAAAATGCTACAAGCAGAGTTGAAGAAGGCTCAAGAAGCTGCATTCCCAGAAGCTTATCTACATCCAAGCAAAGGGGTACACTATATCTGCTCTACAACCAAGCAACTGAAACATTTCCAAGTACCTAAAAACTGTATCATGGCCAACAGAAGACTGATAATGGTGCTTGAGTCTGGGCTGAAAAGTAAGAAATTGAAGACTAGTGAAGATGAAGCTATGATCAAGATTCTAAGGAGATACATTGATAACTCTGAAGCCAATTTGCCTAAAACTAAAATCAACACAGATGACTTAGGTGATGATGAGCAGAAGAAAGATGGTCAAAATCCTTCTGGCTCAAACTCAAGTCAATCTAGTAAGGCAATTGGTGGAAAAAGTGATAGTGGGAAAGAGAAGGAGAAGAAAAGTGGATCTGAGAATCAAAGGAGGGATGGAAGGAGGCAAAGACAAAAGAATGATACCTCACAATCTCTCAAAACCCTAAATATCCAGATACCAACTGCTAAACCTTCACACTCAATCTCATCAAAAACTGCTCAACCTCAAACCTCTAAGCCTAAATATTTCTATAAGCTCACAGCAAACTCTCTCCTCAAAACACAAATCACTCACAACCATACTTCTCTGAAAAGACTCAAAACTATACCTTCATTCAAGCCACCCCATAAAACACACTTCAAAACAGTTGGAATAGGTCAAAAAGAAGCCAAGGTCAAGAGAAGAATCAGAAGACAAAGAAGACAACTGATAGCTGAATTTCTCAATGATCATGGATTTGGTGAAAAGGCCATCTGGAACAGATATAATCAAGATGATTTCAAACCTCTAAATGTTGTTGATTCAGATGAAGACTACTTCCAACAGCTAGCTGAAAGAATTGTCAGAATTTGGGTTGTTAACATTAGAGAAGTCAGAATCTACTACAGTGATGGTTATTTGAAAAGCATGGAGATAGACTAAAGGATTCTCTCTCAATTGTTGAACTGAAAAGGGTGATAAGCTTGATGAATGGTAAAGATCCAGCCATTAAGGCATGGAGAACAATATTGGCAGTGTTTGTGGTTAACAGAGAGGAGATGAGAGATAAGCATTAAGAGTTACTAGCTGAAAGGGGGAGAAAGTATGAGCATGAGATTGATGAGTATATCAGAAGATCAAAAGAGTTGAAGACAGCAGGCAAGAGCAGAATATCAAAGGATGGAAGATTTCTGAATATAAAAGCTGGCTCTTTGTCAAGTTACAAGATAAGGATGTTAGCTAGATATCCTAAGCCAGATTTACTGAAACTAATAGAGGCTCTAGCTGACACCCCATCCATGAAGAATTGGAAATACTTGTGCAAATTAAGAACATAATTGAAAAAGAATCAGTCAGCTCAGTCTTTACTTAATTATTGTAAACTGTCCAATGTACAAGTGTTGTATGAGCTTTTGTATCATTTTATTTTCATTCTTTAACTTGGGGTTAGTCTTGTTAAGAGGCATGAATTTGTGATAAGCAATCTTCTCACAAATTGGGGGAGATTGTTGTGCAAGACATGCCTGTATCATAACAAGACTAAGTCATACTGACAACCCTAAGATTAGTTATATTGTAACCTTAATCTGTAATTCATACTTGTAACACTTAATGTCTGTAAAATATAAATGGAGCAGACTGGAGCATTTTTCTCTGAACAGTGTCAAGCCTAAGAATTCTATCTGGAAGAAGATCAAGAAGATCATGCCTCAGAAGAATTATGAAGAAGCTTGGACTTGAATAAATCTGTTTGGTGTAAAACATTCTAAGTCAAGATCTCTACAAGTCACAAAATTAGTGTTATAGAGAAATCATTCGAGAACTCCAGAATGACTTATCGATAAGTCATTTAAACTCCAGAGAGTACCGACGGATGAGTAACATCTACCCGACGGATGAGCAATATCTACTCGACGGATGAGGAATGTTTACTCGACGGATAAACCATCACTACTCGACAGATAAACAACATCCACCGGGTATAGAGAACTCAGGAATTGTCTGTCGAGAACTCAGAGATATCGACAAGTATACATTCATTAGAGAACTCTGAGTTATCGATTAACCAAAATTCACTAGAGAACTCAGAGTTCTCGATAAGTCTAGGCAACAATTAAGTTTCAGAGATATCGACAAGCCAACATGCCTATCGAGATGTCGAGTTCTCTACGACTTAATTGGAGATCTCGAAGTGAAGAAATTTCTCTAAGTACAGAATTGCAGAACAGTTCAATATCCAAGGTTGCAAATGAACAAACAATTTAAACAGCTGGATTGACAAGTCTACAAAAAGCAGCTTGAGAGATGTGCAAGATCAACGACAAAGATTAACTGACAGATGAGATTAAAGTAATCACAGTAGCTAAAGATATGTTAAGCCAGAAATGGAAGATTTTCTTTTCTATAAATAGAAATGACAAGTGACAGTTTAAAAAAGATAATAGCATGTTTATTATCCACCTTGTAAACCAGCAGTTAACCGAGTTATAAAGTTAACACTGGTCCTCTAGTTAAGTTAAGGAGAACAATCAGATAAGAAAAAGTGTGTGTTCTCTCTCAAGAAAGAAGTTAAGTTCTAAAACAAGAACTTAGAGATTTTGTAGCAAAACACTGCTTGATTTTTAATATAAAATTAAGTGAGTTTTGAAGATCTTTGTTTTACATATTTGCTCAGCTATTTATGTTTAACATCCATTCTACTAAATCATTAACAACAACCAACTGCTAAAGCCTAAGTCGATCGAAAATCAAACATTTAAGCCAAAACACATTCACCCCCTCCCCTCTGTGTTGTATTCATACCTAACAATTTTATTAAACAATGTTTACTTTTGTCTTTCACGAAAAACTTTAAACTTTCTCCCTGCCAATGGGTCTACTTGGTCCCCGAACTAACAACACTGAGCCTAAATCCATTATCTTTTTAGGTCATTAACTGTTTATAATAACAAGAACTTAAGTAGTAATTCGACAACCAAATTATGAAACTCATTTTATGCAAAAAATTTCTAAAAGTGATTAAGAAAGTCTTTTTCGAATTCTTATTTTAAAAATTTTAAAATCAAATGTTTGGTCGTCCTTACTATATAAGTTACTTGCTATTCGTATAATCCACTAATGAAATGTCTAATTAAAAGAATGCCCATATAAGGGTCTCTCCACTTTGGTACCTCTTCCACTTTTCCTTGGATTCTGCTCGCACTTAATAGTCGACGCAACTTCATTTACCATTGTACACCATTTTATTCCTAACTCGAACTCAATGCTGACATCTGTTATTGTCTTTCATATTCTCGTCGTCGTCCTTGACGTTATGCTTACAACCACGCATGCAATTCGACGTTCTATCTGTGGATAGGGTCGCATCTTTTTGCTAATATTACCTATATCTAGGAAGGTAGATATCATTCCTCGCGCAGCTCCCGATGGGTTATAGGAATCTTCTCGCAACGGTGGTGCCTTCAAAACGTGCAAAGTTGGTTTTTCATCAGCTTCCATCAACTGGTTGCTCCCGACGTGGAACTCATCCTAATACCTAATTCTAAGTTAAATCGTAGCTTTTCTTACACACATTCCCACAAGAATCGATCGCATAGTCTTTAAAACCACATGAAAAGTAGGGTAACATACCCTGTCTCCATCGATCTGTCGATTCCTCATTACTATAGGATCTGAGAACTCAATATACCCATAGCGCTGTGACATTCGCCTTACACTTCCCTCACCAATCCTAGCTTACCCATTCCGTATCGGATCTTTTAACCCTAATTCGCTCTCAACTCAACTTAACATGAGTATGCCTAGGGTCTTTCCTATCCTGTACGACCTATCATTCCTATCTTACTCTCACCTATTCTTATTTCAGTGACCAATAACCTGCAGCTCTGATGCCAACTTGTAACAGCCCAAATCCGGGGTAAAGATTTGGTGTCACTAAACAATCTTTACATAAAACAAAAGAATATTCAATTAACCCCTTGAATCCGAATCGTTTACAGGTTATGGTATGAAACAAAAATCTAACCCTTTACAACTCACAATAACTAAAATACATGTGTAAATACCTTTGAACTAATGCTCGTGTCATATTCTTCTAACTTCTTCAACCTCTCACAGCGGAGATTTCTCGAACTTCTGTTGTCTATCTAAGCTATTCATTTTTATCTTTATCTGTATCTGGAAGAAATAAGAATTGACAAAGCAAGAGTGAGCCAAAAAGGCCCAGCAAGTATATAATTTGAGTTTCAAACATTAATATCAAAGAAAACTTCCGGACAAAATCTTAAAACAATTTTAAACCATTCTATTCATTTGAGTGAGTTGAGCGAATAAATGTTGGCTGTCACCAGCCTTTAATTAAAATCCAAAGATGACAAGTGATTCCCCAATTCATCTCCCGAATCAGGGTTTTGTCCGGTTTTGGAAGCATAATACATTTTAGGAGAAAATGCCGTCAATGGCGATCAACAACAAATTAGATTGGACACTAAAACCAACATATGCACTATACCCTGTTGATCAGTCAGGATACAGTGCGGATCTATACCCAACTGTATAGGTCCATTCAGGTACCTAGGCACTACGGCCCATATCGAGGCACCAGTCATATCCTGGTCCTCAGGATTAAGACACACTCAATCCCCAAAATATCATCATTATCCATCCCATGGAGTATTTTGATGTCAAATCATTTTGAAGTCGAAACATCCCAATTCAGGGTTCGCAAATAACCCGAAAGAATGGGTATTTGCTCAAGAGAGCAATCGAATTACAGGAACAAGAATAAGAGAACTTGCATAATCAGAGCAATTGCAGCGAAATGTAAAGCATTTAACTATTCTGAACTTAGAATAGGAGCGAATAAAAATTTGCATTATTTAAAAGAAAATTCAAGAATACTTGCAGTATTTAAAAGAAAATCAGGAATACTTGCAGTATTTAAAAGAAAAATCCAGAATACTTGCCTCGCTAAGCGTTAACCACTATTATTAGTCGACTTTTGTATTGCCTTGAGCGTTTGGCTTCATCGTCAAACCACTATTCTAATCTGGATACAATTCTCAACATTCAGACCCTTCAATTGGAACTTCGTTGATTTCGACGTCTAACCACTAGATCGTTCCTAGTCCGATGTCACGTCTCGGGTCTTCCGTCTAAACCTACAGGGTTGAAATACCCTAATTCAGATAACCGCTTAAGCTTAACATCAATCGTCATCCTATTCTACCCATACGATTTCATAACCGAATTCATATTTATATGTATTATCGAAATACACATAGCAATTATGGTTCACATCTTCGAAACTCGGTTCGGTATTTAATTTCAGAAAATACGTATATTTGTCATTTTAAAAAATAGGGTAATCGATTATTCACAAAATATCTTATCACGTTACGTAAATAGGTTTCATAAAGTTCAATCATATCCTCGTTCGACGTTTCCGATAACTACAGGTTAAGTTCCCGTATTTTCGGAATTAATTTCCCGAAAATCGGGCAGCGTCTCCTTTGTTTATCGGCCTACCCGTCGAATCAGTTCGACGTCAAATTCTCAACATAACAACCGATTTCAAACCAACTACAATTCAATTCCCAACCACCGATTAAAACAATTATTAATTAATACTCGCACTTTTGCATTTTATAATTAATTTAATACTTTCTTTTTTTCGTATTTTATATTTTATTCGTATTTTAATGTTTTCATTTGTAGGACTCAGAATCGCGTCATCACATTCCACCGTCGGCTCGCCGAAGCTCATCGCCGACGGCGATAAAATTCGTGGGTTTTTGTTTATTACGGACATCTCACACGAATTCCATCGATTAATTATTAAGAAATTTCCGTACAAATTTATTTTATTTCACGAATCATTAATCAATAAATTCCTGCATAATTAAATCAACAAAAATTCCATCAGAAACTGTTAAACTGAATCACCGAACCACAGACACAATCGCGGCCACGTGCCGCCATACACACCACACACACAGCTCACACACGCACACACGCTCCCAACACACACACACCTGACTCACACACGCATACACACGCGAATCACACACGCGCGCGCCCTTAACGGAAAATGACCAGAGAACCAGTCGGCAAAATAATCGAAAAATCGATCAACACACAGAACAACACACAGAAGCACATATATATACATATATATAAGCCAAACACAGAAAGACAACCAAGAAGCCGGTGATTACCGAAATTAAATCAGGCGGCTGGAAACAGAGCAAGGAACCGCAACCAGAGAAAAGAGAAAGAAAGATTAACAGTGAAAAAGAAAAAAAAATGAGAGGAAAGAAGAGAGATAGAGACGAGAGTGAGACAGGAGGCGAAGAAGAGAGAGAGAGCGAGAGAAAATTGAAGAGAGGGAGAGAAGAGATTAGAGGTCAATGAGAAAGATAGGGCTGAAAACTGAGACGGGTCGAACCCGATTTTAAACCCTGTGCCCCTTTTTTTTCTTTTATTAATCCGAATGCGACACTGCATTTAATGTTTTAACGAACAATTAACGAGTAAAATAACCCTAAAATTTATCAAAATAGTTTCTAAAATTTTCGGGACAATTTAAAACTACTAAAACAAAGTTTTTGAAATTTTTAAAGTATTTTTAATTCGCGTTACGTACCCGCATTTTACAATTTAACGAACAAACGTTGGGTTAAATAAAAGCCAGAAAACCGATGAAATAATTTTAAAATTCTTAAAATATTTAAAAGTTAATAAAATAAAATTTTCATAATTTTCGAAATATTCTAGAATTAAATACTGATTTTACAATTAAGTGCAATTCAGAAAATCACTTAAAAATAATTAATCAATAAAATATTGATTTCTTAATTTTATAAACTCCTAAAAATAATAGATAAAATTATAAAACAACAAAAATAATTTTTAGAAGCAATTTTAGCATTTATGAGAATAAATATTCAATAAAATCATTTTTAAAATGAATTAAATTCATACAGCTTGATAATTAATTATAAAATTAATCTTCGCGTCCAACAAATCACAAACAATTAATAATACAACAACACATAGATGACAGGTCCATCACATATTTTATTTATAGAATAATTCAATAATTACACTGACATACCGGATCCGAAAATAAGTTACTTAGCCACTAAGTAACTAAAAGACGATACGATTTTAATACCAAATTTAGATAATTATCAAAACAGAGCTTCCTGTAAAATAATTTATACGAAAATAAGATAATAATGTCTCATCTTTTGAGAATATGGATTCTTATGGATATATAAAATGATTTGCGTATCGAAAATTTCACACCGGGACTCGTACAGGTCAAACCGTACCCCGAATCGAAAAAGTCAAAACACGGAAAGTGTTCAGAATTATCAGCTTAGGTTAGGAAAGAGTTTTCGGAAGAGTTTCAGGTTGTAAATACGGAGAAACGGTTGAAGTGGAACGATTTCTGATTCCAAAAAGAAATTTTATAATTAGGTAAAATAATCATTATTAATTCTATAAATCCTTATAAAATCATATGATAATCCAAAAATTACCAGAAAAATACCAAAATTATCTAGATTTAATTCTGAATAATTGGAAATTAAAATATCTCAATTTTATCAGAAATAAACATTCAAATATTATTATCCATCATCAAATAATTCACCATAATTCACATAAAAATCACATAATAATTATTTATTGAGAAAAATAATTACATAATATTTCTCAGACGTTACACCAGCTCCAATTCTTGGAAAGGAGGAACTGTTGAAATATGTTGAACAAGAAGCTCATGTTCCTTGGGAGGAAACTCATAGAGGAGTTGAATGGACCAAGAAGTGGAATGAATCTGACTTCATTCCCAGCTCAAAAGTTTTGTCAGTTCATATTGCAAAAGCTGATGAGTTGCTGACAAATTCTGACTTCAAAGCTCAACTTAAAGTCATAGCTCTCTATACTTAAAGTCTTTAAGGTCAACACTCCATCAAGGTTGATAAACTACAGGAAAATGCTGATAAGCTGGACCGGATGCTCAAACTAGATAAGAACAGGTTTATCAGACCTATTCATGAAAAAGTAGAGGCTATTGAGAAAGTTCAAGAAAAGCAACAGGGCCAACTGAATGAGGTCCTGCAGAATCAAGCCTCTCAACAAGCACAACTCAATGAAATCCAATCTTCAGTAGAACTTCTTCTCTCTCTACTCCTATCAGATTATACCAAAAAGGGGGAGAAGGTAGTAAGTCCAAATGCTCTACTATTCAAATACTGAAGAAGAAGGATGATAAAGGAGATGACCATGGAAACCCTAGTAAGGGCAAAGGTCAAGGTCAAGGGCAAAGCAGCAAAGTTTCTTCACATAAACTAATTTCTGATTCTAGCAAATCTTCTACACAGAAGAATACAAGTTCTGAAGCTGTGACTGCTCAAGTTCTGAAAACAAGTTCTGATAATCAAAGTCTGATATCAAGTTCTGATATTCTCATTCAAGGAGGAAGTCAAGACTCTCAGAAGTTTTTACAAACTCTAAAGTTTAAGGGAAGGGAGACTACTGTCTACTATAAGGATCCAAAGATTCAGACACTTGATGAAGAGATTGCTAGAAGATTATTTTTCAAGCATAATCCTGAAATGGATTTAGAGACTCTAAAGGAGGAAGAAGCTAAATTTGCAGTTGAGAAGACAAATCTTAAATCTAAAGCTTCTAATACAAAGAAACCTCCAAGGCCTAAGGAAAAAGGCATTGTGATCAAGGAAAGGTCAACTTCTGAGGCTTCAAAGCCCAAGACAAGATCACAAGTTGAGATTGATCCCAAAGCAAAAGGTAAAGAGAAGGTTGATGAACCAACAAAGAAATAGGAGATGAAGATTACTCAAATCCTGATGAAACCCATATGCAAGTTGGTTCAGGTTTTTGATGATACAGCTGCTGAAGATGGAACTGTTGAAACTTTGAAAAGAAAGAAGATAACAGAAGAATCTAAGACAACCTCTGACATAGCTCAAGTTGTTCAGAGTGAAGACATTCCAGAACATTAAGGTGTAAATGAAATAGCAAATCCTGATTAAGTCATCAAGACATCAACCTCTGACAGAGCTCAAGTTGATTTGAACAAGATGACAATTACAGATAAGAAGAAACTCCTATGGAAAAATGTTCAACTATCAGATCCTAAGAAAAGTCAACTACTATCTGATTTCATGACTATTGGATTGAAAGCCAGAGAAGCAAGAGATAGAGCTGGATTAGGTTCTGAAGAAGGCAAGATCAAAATAGGAGTTGAAGTACTTACTAGAGATCCATTCTTATTAACTGACAAACCTCTTGAGGAAGTTACATAGAAACACCTTGACAAGGTTATATCTGTTCAAGTGGTACTGGATGTTCATGATAAGAGTAATGTCAAAGAAAAGCTCATTATGTTTCTTGAATATGGAAGAACATACAGAATGTCAGAATAAGATGTGCTAAAAAAATCTCTGAAAGAACTTCAATTCTTTCATTATCTTTTGGAGATAAAGTCTGAGATTACCAGAAGATGGTCTAATTTCATAATTAAGACTATAAGGGATAAAGCCAGAATCTCTGGATCAAGGGTTACAGAATTTATTCCAAATATAGTTGAAGATGATGGAAGTGAACTTCCAATGAAGAAGGATTTTTCTAAACTTGAAGTTATTCTGAAAGAGAAATGTCTATGCTATAATGAAGACTCATCTCATCCAAGAGTAATCAGACTTGGTGATGGATAGGAAAGAAATCACATCTCAGCTCTTAGGACTCCAATCTACAAGATTGGAAGTCAAGATGAAGAAATAAAGCAAGTCAAGGCTACATTAGCTCAAGTCCTGAGAAATGCAGAAGAGAAGCTGATATGAAACTTTGTCAAGAATCACTTTGGATTCAGATTGACTCAGTAAGATTGGTAAAAGTTGCTAGGACTGTAAGTTCTAGTTGGTTGTTTAAATAAACTCTCATTGCATTTGTACTTCAATGTTTTTGACATCATCAAATCTATTAACTTGTATATTTTTCATAATTTACAAGTTGGGGGAGATTGTTAGATATATTTGTGATGTCATGTTTAATCTGATTTGTTTAGTTTCAGAACTTAATATCAGGACTTACTGGAAATCAGAACCTACTGAAGTCAGAACTTATATCAGAACTTAAGGTCGTCAGGATTTATATCAGGACTTTAGTGCAGGTACTTCAGATAAGGAATGCAGCTGATTTACAGGAGATGATCTGGACTAAAATAATAGAAGATGTGCATGGAGAGTTGGACAACTAGAAGACTTGTAGAAGATAATATTTGATTGATATATTTTAGGAGATAGAATTATATTTCATATCAATTAGAAGATATCTTGTAATTGTGTACTATATAAACACAGCTTAGGGTTTACACTATAATTGTTATCATTCACGAGAACATTATTCATTGTAACCTAGGAGCTCTTACTGAGAGAGTAGTTTAACCTACTTTGTAACAGAGCTTATTATATTGAATAAACTTGATTACTGTTACATATTTGTGTTCTAAGTCGATTTAATTATATAAACACCATATTCAACCCCCTTCTATAGTGTTGTGTGACCTACCACTTTGCACATGAACATCCTTTGTAACCTTGGTCGTAGTGGGAAGTACCTCATCATGTTTGCTGCTACTTTATGAATCAACTTCGGTGGATCATTATTTGCAATGATGCCATCTTTTTCATGTACAACCCACCTCGACACACTACAAGTTTCACATTCATTTTTTTCTTTATTTTTACTCCAATACAACATGCAGCTGTTGGGGCACGCGTGTATTTTATCATAATCAAGGCCTAAATCCCTAATGACTCTCTTTGCAACATTAAAAAACAAAGGGATATTGGCATCAGGAAACGCTTCTTTGATCAACTTTAGTAATTTCCCAAATGCAGACTCACTAATTCTGTAAACGCATTTTAAATGATAAAATCTGATTAGGAAACTTAATCGAGAAAATGTAGTACAACCGGGATATAGTGGTTGTTTTCCTTCTTCAACCTGCCGAAAAAATTTCTTAGCGTCTACATTTGGTTCGTCTTCACAGCCTCCTTGATTTTCAAAATTCTTACGCGTATAATTGAACATTGCATCTAAATTGTCTTCAAATTCAATCCCCATTTCACAATCTTCAAAGTCATCAGTACCTCCTAATTTTGTCTGTGAAACCTCACAGATCCAATCGGCATGTAATGGAGAAAGGCCATTGCAAATAAGATGATCGTAGATGACATCATGACAGTACCAATTACGTTCAGTATATTTTTTGCACGGACACTTCATTTGATCGCCATTTTTTTAGATGGGAAATGCATTTTTCAAAAATGCTTTTATCCCTCTTATATACTCTGGACTGGATCTTGGAAAACCTATCCAAATGTAATACTCATCCATTTTTACGAACCGTGTGACCTATTAATAAAGTCGATAGAAGATTCAACACTTTTTTAATTCTTAGTACATATTTTATCTAAACAGGTTCTGTTCATACATTGTTACCTACTCATTAATACTATTTTAAATCATACAAAGTACTATAATTAGAGGAAACTATGCTAATTATATAGTGTTACCTATCATACTATCATACTATAATTATAGGAAAGTACTATCATACTATTTATACAGTGTCACCTATTCATTTTATCTAAACAGGTTCAGTACGCTAATTCTACCATCCGCATTCGTAATTCCAAATCAAAAGTACGCTAATTCTACCATCAAGAATTACACTCCCTCACCGTCATTCTTATCAGTTTAACGGTTTACACACAATCTTGAAAGAACAAGACTGGATACAATATAACATAATAACAAGTAACATAAATCCTCAAACTAAACCACATGGTGCGAAAAATATAAATTACTTATAAACCATCATATAACAAGTAACATAAATCCTCAAACTAACAAAATTTTCCCATATATAATCAATTATGCATACATTCACATACAGACAATAACTAACAAATAATCTCAGAAAAAGCAGGAGCAATAAGTGCAGCTACAAGTAAACATAATAAAAAAACATAACAAATTAATATAAAAAATAGAATGCAGACTAAATCGAACCCAATAAAGACATGCAGTGATGAAAACATGAAAAACATCCAAAATCAAAATCAAACATCAACCACAAACATCAAACACAAACATATCAAAATCAAACCCTAAATCGAATTCCCCTAAATCAAAAATAGAAGCTTTTTAGAAATTACCTGCAAAAGCTTTTTAGAGCACGCAAATTCAAAAGTCCCTAAATACAAGCAAAACCAAAAGCCCCAAAGTGACAATGGTGCATAAATTGAGAGTTTGAGAGAAGTCACTGAGAGTTTGAGTAGAAATTTCGACAATGGTACAAATTGCGAGACTAAGTTTTGAGAGAGTTTTTCACTGAGAGAGTTTGAGAAATTGAAACTAAAAACTAAAAATCGACAATGGTACTTTTTCACTGAGAGAGTCGAAAGAAGGGGAAATTTTGAGAAGGGGAAATTTTGGCCACGGTACTATAAACATTTATTTGTGTCTGAGTGCTTTTTCATTAAATTTATTTATTTACTGGATAGTTAATGTATAAGTTATACAAATAAAAATACACCAACTAAGTTGGTGCAGTGGTTGTGAACATCTTTGTTCAAGTTGGAGGTCATGGGTTCAATTCCCTTGGCTAGCAAACCTTCTTGACAAATTTTTTTCTTAATATTATTATTAATATTAAGTTAGGTCACATGGAACTCACATTATATGAAAGCACTCTCTGACCGATCAGAGAGTGTTTCTGACCCGTCAGAGAGTGCTTCCGGATAAAATGGGTACCCACATGTTGGCCCAACACCCCTTTTTTTGCATTTTATATTTTATTAAAAAATATAAAATATTTTGTATTTTTTATTTAATTGAATATTAAAATATAATTTTGTATTAATTAAAATATTTTATATTTTAATTTATTTTTTTCTTTAAGTACGTCGAAGGTCTTGAATTCGATTCTCTGGTCCCACAATAGGGCACCGCCACGTCATCACTGTGGGTCCCACATATGGGCCCCACTTTGCCATGCCAGCACTGGATGTGGGCCCCACGGTGCCACGTCAGCATTTTCTGTCCATTTCAGCATTTTTTATTTTTTTTAAATGTGTAATGCAACACCAGTAACTCTAGTGTTGCTTGTTGCACAACAGTGTCAATAACTAACAACGGTAACTTAACTATAATGTAACGCTTATTCTACTCTGTTGCAAAAAACCAAAAAAATTGTAGATAATGAAATGCTTTTGGTGCAACGCTTCTTAAAAGGCATTGCATTTGAGTACTTATGGCGTAGTGTATTTTATTTGGAACCAAACCCTGATTTAATCATCTTAAATCCAAATAAAATACTTCCACTTTCTAGAAAATCTTGAAACTTAAAATTTGCCACTTAAATGGTATTTTCTATGCATGGTTAAAGTTTCGTAATTTTTGAGAAATTTTATCCGGGTGTGATTTTCGGGGTGTTGACCAAGACTTTGACCGAGCGTTTGACCAAGCTACCTTTGACCAAATTTGACCAAAACTTGCAGATCATCTTTTTATGATAATTAGGTAATTATCATATTTTTGGTTGTATTTATTAAAGGGTTTTCAAAGTTGTTATATTTAATGGTTCTAATTACTTAATTATTTAAGTAATTAATGATTAATTGAAAAAGCTAAAATCCATTATTATATAATTAATAGTTGCTGGGATTTTTCTTGTTTGTCCTATATGAAAGTTTCAAACAAACACACATTATCCTCCACCTCATCAATCCACACCACTCTCTTCATCCACCATTCATTTTAACTCAATCTCAACCACTCCATTCACTAAACCCTTCTATAAATAAACACCCACCCCCACCAATTTTTACACAAGCTAGGAGCTAATTAATTGTTGGGCATTTTCAAGAAGTATTCTCTCTACACACTCTCTAAAATCCAAACCCAAATACTTCATCTCAAAAACTTCTCTCTTACAAATATATACATATATTCAAGGTTTTTGATCTTCAAGCTTAGTTCCATCAACCAAGCTCTATCGTCCCAAGAAAAGCTCATCCACACCACTTTCTTGCCTCCTGAAGGGCTACCCAAGTTCGACCAACAAGCCAAAATCCGTCCAAACCTCCGACGAACTTTTCCGACGAACTTTTTCGTTCATCTCTTAAAAGTGGTAAACCTCTTAGCTTTTGTCCGAGTCTTAACCGACCACTCTTAATATTCATATAAGAAGCTTAGTACCACCTTTTATTCATCTCTAAAAGCTCTTATATAAAATAACTTGAAGAAAATCAAATCCGTATAAGGATTGTTTTAATTGAATAAAGATTCAACAAATTATACACTTCTAGCACGAAATGATAATATTATACAACGCTTGGTTTATATTCCTTACTAGCACCTCAGTATTTTGTGGGAATTAAATTACAAAGCTAGCATTTTATTCTTTAAACTTAAATGCACTTATTTTGGCCATATATTGATATATTTGTTATAATTGTTTAACAAGACTTAAGCGACTTCCCTTACTAGCACCTTTAGTATTTCGTGGGAAAAACTTAAGGCTTATATTATATATATCTATATATACATATTTATTATATTTAGTTAAAAGATTTAAGTGAATTTCCTTACCAGCACCTCTAGTGGTTCGTGGGAAGATCTTAAATATTTTAAGTAAATATAAGTATATATATAATCCTATAAGAATTAAGCGATTTCCTTTACTAGCATCTTCAGTGTTTCGTGGGAAAAACATAAAGCTTATATTGCATTATATATATACACATATAAATTGTGCTAATATAATTTAACCTCTACTCTTATATTTTATGATATATTATGTTTAAATTACACACCTTTTATTCTCTTGGCCAAATATTTTCTAAGTGCAAATAGTTAAAGAATAAATGTAACGTTCTCAATTTATAAAAGTCTACACATGACTATATTAAACGAGAAATTATTTTGTCAAAGATCCGAAAGCTATAATGCTTCACGAAGGACATGATATATTTATTACTTTGGAAATAAGATATATTATTCAAAACGAAGTAATACCAAGTATACTTTAACATTCATTTAATCTAAAGAAAAGTATACACTAATATTCATTTAAGAATATTTGTACGTCATCCGGTCTAGTTAAGTATCTTACTAGTCCAAAATCTTTTTATCTATTATAGGTATTGTTTCGTAGATATTGTCTTCTTCGTTTTGCAGTGAGGTGAAGTACAGTGAGGTGATTCTCGTTCTAAGACCAAAGTCCTAGACGTACTAACGGGGAGTTAGTAGTCTTCACACCGTGAGGAAGATGAAAGACCCAAGACCAACTACTGAGATCCAAGACCGGCAAAAGCTTAGAAGGACAAAGACTATACCAAGGGTTCTACATCAACTTTGAAGATATAATAGGGTGTTATTGTTTAAGATAGGTTGTGTAGTTTTTCATATTTATTTTGAGGTGGTAACCCGGACTTACGCACCAAACAGATATTTGTGCGGTTGTAATGGCTTCTACGCCTACTTAAGGAGCAAGGTTATTTTAAGGGAAAACTCGGGTCCTGGAGAGGAGCTCGGGGACTTGACGTGAGGGTGAGCGAATCTATTAGAGGTTGCGCCATCACGAACCAGGATAAATCTCTCGTGTGATATTTTCTTCCTTGTCTTTTATTTCCGCATATATAATCTACATCATTAAAATATTTAAAATGGAATAAATATTTTTAAAATGCCATAATAATTTCTAAATTGGTAATTAAGCTATTTAACCCCCCTTCTAGCTTAAAAATACCCCTTTACGGGACCTAACAATTTATTTACCGGAGTGTAGCAACACCCCTCGCGGATTTATATATGAATATATAATTCCCCGAATATCTTGTGTTCCACGTTTTATTGTTCCAAACACTATTCCTCTCAAGAACAGGAACCCACTAACCGAACACTAAATTTTATATCCGTAAAAGATTCGAAAGAATTTTTTAATTTAGTGATTATCGTATTCAACCCCCCTTCTACGATAATTTGGGACCTAACAATTTGTATCAGAGCTGACTGATTGATACACTAAAAAATAATTTATTTTATTAATTTTTCATTTACATAAATTTATTTGGTAAATTAGATTTAGAAAATTTAATTTATAAATTTAATTTAAATAAGTTTATTATGAACTTAATTTAAATAAATTTATTTTATAAATTTAACTAAATTAATTTACTACTTAAATTTTAGTAAATAAATATTTTTAATTTAAAATAATTTTTATTATTCGGGTGTTTTGTTTAACTGGTTTGGTAGCTTCGGTTTAGTATAAAGGAAAGGCTGATTGTTAAATACAAGGAAACAAAAACAAGGTGTACCAGGCAATTGAATTATTTGATTCAGGAGTAGTTGCCAAGTTGAATGATTGGAAGATGCTAAACAAATAAATGGAAAACACAACCCTCAGTTATCCCTTTACACGCGCAAAGCAAGGCATCAAGGCAGTTAGCACGCGCGGAAATTACACGCATGGAAGAAAACTCCGTTTACTGTAAGTTCGGTGACGATCCATGTGCCTGGACTGTACTACGTTGCAGGTTGTAAAAAGGCAGTACACACGTGGAAGAAATCAACAACTACTTGTACTGCTTTTGTTGTGTCGCCATAGAGAGACATGCATGATACTGGAAACCCAAGGTCGCCATAGAGCACTTAAACTATTCTGTAGCCACAATTATAATTTCTGATTTATTTATTTTTCCATATAATTTAAAATTCTTAAATTTAAATTTCTCTTAGATAATAATTTATGTTTTATTTAATTTTTAAGAAAATTCAAAATTCTTGAAAATTAGATTTTACGTAAATATTTATTTTTGATTAATTTATTTTCTAAGAAAATAAAAATACTGGAAATTTAATTTTTCTTAAATATTAAATTAAGGGTACCTAAAGGATTGGTAGACTTAAGATTCCTCCGGGTTTTTAAAGTGGATTTTAATCTTTTGAAGAAAACGAAGACCACGTGCTATTCAGACGGAAAATTCCTGAACACGGAAATTGTAGATAATGGTTTTCTTACTCCAATGGAACTGATTTCAAGATCTATAGATAAAAATTGTGGATCTTCCTCAAAGGCTTACTCCGTAGGATACCACTGGGTTTTCAGTTGCAGGGAATGAATGAAATTTTTACGGGTATCATTTTTCTCGGAGAGTTTAAGATAACTCTATGATTCCAGATTATATAGTCACACAATAGTTTGTACCAATGCCACATTTATTAAGGAATCAATAAGATCAAAGAGGCAGGAATTGTGGAGGTCAGAGAGAATACTGGGTATAAACAAATATCTCAGTTACATGCAATAAAGTTGGAACCTCAGGACATAATGTAAGAGTTACTGATTACTGAGTTAGAAGAAACTCATGTAGAATTACTTTAGGGACTGGACGTCAGGGTAGTGTTTCACTTGTCAGGGAAGTTTAGTCGCATCAGATTCACAAGGAGTACATAAGCTATATCCAAGGATTAAGCCTATCTATTCTGAAGCAGAGATTCTTACAGATCCAGTTCAAGAGGTGATTACAGACTGAGGTTGGGACATAAACAAGATTTGATAGCTACAATTATGACAAGAAATATGTGTCAAGTAACTATCATGAGTTTTGCTACAACACAACAAGAAGCTTGACAAACAAGGATGAGTAGGGATTTAGTTGAAGAGTTGAGACAAAGGTGGAATGTTTTCTTAAGGAAGCAGCCACTCAAAACTTATAATGCACGGGAAAGAGTTAAGATGGGTCAGATGACGAGAATAATGAATATCTTGCTTTCATAGCAATCTCTGAAGATGATCTAACTCACATATCTCAGGTTTCAATTTCTTGAACCACTGCAATATTTCTTGAAACTTATGTTAGTGTTTAAATACTTAACACGCACAAAAGCATGATAGCATCACACATAGATAATGTTGAACTGGTTCACTAGAATATTTTTCTGGTAACTAGGATTGATGTTTAACTTGTGCATGTTACATTAGATGATCTTAAATAATTGTTTGAATATTTGTTGAACATGATTAATTGCTTTAGTGAGGTATATATTTTTCCAGCATATAAGACCTTTGTTTATGCTTATTTCCAGCATCTTATTATAATGTGATTTACTCATTTATTCTGAATTTTTTGTTAAGATGTGTTAGTTTATAATTGGACTGAGATATCTAGATGAGATACATTAACAAGATTGGACTAGATAGAATTAGTGATTTAATTTATAATTCTATTTGTTCCAGATAATGCCTATATTGTTTAATTCTTATGTGTCATATTTCTGAATGAATGCCATGTATTCCCAGTATGATGCTTGCTTATTTTTATGCCATGAATGCATCTCTTAGTACTTGCATTAATTATAGATAAAGCATGTTTAGGACTATAATAGGGCAAACACTGCTAGTCCTCCTTATGTAACGTTGGAACCAATTTTCCCCTGGCCTAGAGACCAATTTGTCAAGAGTATTAAAATGGAGAAAATGGTCAGTCAAAGACAAGAATTGGCATGATAAGGTTGCAGCTGTGGTTATCTCTATTTATAATAATATCTCTAATCCATCTGGACCCAAACTGATAAGTTGGGTACCAAGAACTGTTAATCCATTTGTGAGTGCAGGACATAACAGATTAATTGATTCATATGTATTCTTGGTAATTCATACTCAAGGCATATGATCAAAGAAAGAGTCTCACAATCAAATGTGATTAACAAAAGCTATTCCGTCAATAATCTTTGGAGATGAAAGCAAAGGTTTTCATTACGGGACAAGCTAAACAAAAAAAGGGATGTCATCATGGATTCAACAATTGCTATCACTGATAACAACTAATCATTGGAGTCACTGATAATAGTTGAAGCAACATACTTGCTGGAGATTCAAGCCACAAATCCTCTTATTAGACAGTTCTGCATCAAAGGAAAAAATGTCAATTTAAAGAAGGATTAGTGTCTCATCTGAAGCAGGAAGGTTGAGAAGCTTGCTCTTCTTAGAGTAAGAAAATGATATGTTTATGGCTAGACTGGAATCTCAAGAAAGGCGAAGTCAATAGTTTTCACTATAAAGCTTCATCCGACATAAGTTTAGCTTTGGCATTAGCAGCTCTCATCCTTGAACATAAACTCAAGGAACTCTTTTGTAAAAAGAAGTTAGTGTGAGGACCGTCTCATCTGGAATTCAGAAGATGATAAATGTGAGGCATGCCAGAAAGAGGAGTCAAAGACAACATCACATCAAAGCAAAGATATACCTTAGTGATGGTGGTTGACTACTCTTATTAAACAAAGTTGTTGTTCGTGCATTCTCAAGAAAAGACATCACAGATGGTGATTGATCATATCAGAAGCTCAAGCTAGAAGCAACTGTAAAAGAAATGATCTTGTGGTCAGATAATGAGACTGAATTCAAGAAGCAGTTCTAATTAATATCTGTAACATCAAGAACAATTTGAGACAAATTTTGCACTGGAAGCTCCATTTCATGATGGAGTGGTATAAGGAAAGAACCAGAACTTGATTAAAGCTACAAGGGAAATATCAATCTAATCAAGACTTTCTAAATACCAAAGGGATGGAGCAGTCAAAACAGTTTGCAATACGTAAGATTAAGCCTTGATCTGGATGTATACACGAAGACCACTAATGAGTTAATGGCCAACAGGAGCAAACACTGGATAACCTGAGAGTGTTTGGAGAGAATGTTCTACATGAGCAAACAATAAAATATTTTCAGTTGTTTAAAGACCTTGGCATTTGCAGCTAACACTTGTAACGATATTCTTCATGGCTACTCAGTGGAGTTTACAACCTACAGGGCAATTGTGGTTGATCAACAGAAGATGATTTAAAGTCTAAATGCACAGTTCAACAACTCCATGCTCCAATCTGTTAAAGGTGAAATTGATGGTATTGATGATTCATATCTAAGCAGTGGAATGGCAGTGTATAACACAACTCATTACTTCAATGAAGCCAGTCAACAAGGGTAAGAATTTTCAGGAAATCCCATCAACAGCTTAGGGGGAGCAATAGAAGGATCAACTAGTCAGACACAACACCAAATTGAAAATCAGAGGACACTAAAGAACATATCTGCTGAGACAAAGGGTTTGATGTCAATATTATTCCTAGAGTCTAGTTCTTAAGTGATCCAGATGATGGAGTTATGATTAGCAAGGCTACTGAGTGTGAATGATTATGTCTCTATTTTTCTATCTGAAGAAGAAACTAAGAAAGTTACAGAAGCTCTGATAGATCCGGATTGATTGGGCGATTGCAAAGAAAAATGAACTCAATCAGCCAGCAAGCAGATTGTAGGGAAGATGGTATCCAAACAAAATGACAATATTGTAATTGGAACAAGGATAACCAGAAGTCAAAATGGATGATAATGGCATTGCTATGAGGGACAAGGCCAAACTGGATGCTAGGTTATTATCTGGAAACAGTATCTGACAGAAAGCACCAGTGACAAGATTTGAGGATATTATGACATATCAGGCACCTGATGCACATTTTACCTGGAATTGGACTTTGGTAAGTGTGTACAACTGTACTCCTGGTTGGTGAGTCAGAGGAAGTCAATGCACAACCGTTCATGGACTTTGTAGTTGCAGATCTGTTGGACTATGTATATCTCTTCTTCACAAACTCACTTCAGGTTGGTATGAACTAGTATACTACTCAAGAAATCGTCAAGGACATGGTTTGACACTCTAACTGAAGTTATAGTTAAATATAAACTAGTAGAGTCATTATATTAATAACTCTCGTATCACTGGGCACAAACATATTATTTTATATGTGCAGTTATATAATGATAATGTTATATGTTGGTCTACTAACAAAGACTGGTGCAAGATTATTTTCTAAGTAATTGCAGAGTACGTATGAAGGAGCATGTTAGAAATGTTGCAATTCTTTTTGGGATTACTTCAAGTAAGCCATTAGAATAATTCTTTTAGGAGCTCAAGCAAGCCAAAAGAACAATTCTTTTAGGAGCACAAGTAAACCAAAAGAATGATGGAAATACAAGCAAGTTAAGGATCTTTTGAAGATGCAAAATTTGGAAGATTCCGAACATGTCAAGACTACTTACCAACAAGAACCATTTAAGCTTGATTAATGCAACTCGGGTAACAATGACAAGCTATAGAGGTATGACAAGCTCACTCTTTTACTCAAATAATAATAGAAAATATTAATATTCTCAAGATGCTAATGTGCAAGGTTCCAAGTGGATCCTAGAGAATCCAATCTAATAGCTATTAACAAGATTATTAGATATCTTAAGGGACTACCAACTCTTGGAGTAAAGTACCCTAAAGTTATTGTGCTTAACATGTTTAGCTATATAAATATAGATTACGCAGGTTGTAAAAAAGAAAGGAGAAGCATCTCTGTAGCTGTCAACCTAAGTGACAGGAGAAGCATCTAAGGAAGCTGTCAACTTCATGAAAGAAGATTGATTTCTTATTATGATAAGAAACAACTTCAAATCCAATAACTCTGTGGAACACTCTATGACAAGGCACCTTCACACTAGGTATCATTACTTTAGAGAACATATCTTTTAGTCAAAGAGTTACTGACATAAACATTTATTAAATCACTTGATAAAGTTAATTTTTCAAGACTGGTTTGTAAGTGTGGGATATCATTCATTGCATATTAGTTGGAAATCCCATCTGTAAGGAATTTTTCATATAAGTTCACAAGTATTAAATCTTCAATATTTAAAGGACTTGTGAATTTATCAGTAATCCAGTACCTCGTACTTAGTGCTACTATCTTGATTATCATGATTACAATGTCATATACATCTATGGTAGTTAAGTATTATAGAATTAAGTTTGAATACTATTTTAATTAATTTAAATTATGACTGTAGACAATTCAATTCTATATCAGTCTGATAATTTAAATTATATTAAAATAATATGCAGCATAGTTATTTGTATCATGTACGAATAATTGTGGTACTTTTAGTAATAGTGATATTATTTATAATTTTTGTTCTAAGTAATCAATGCTTATTTCTAAAATTACTGATATTGAAAGTTGAAGTATTTTCTAAGTTATGTGTATAAAACTCTCAACATTTTATATGCTTATAAAGTATTTCTAAAATTACTAATTATCCAGAGAGTGATTACCGTATATATATGTCATATATCCTATTGGTGATTATTCAAGGATAATTATAAAAATATTTAAGTGCTAGTATCTAACTCAGAGATATTTAGTATTTATTTAATTAGTATTTATTTTGGGTAATTTGGATTATGGAAATTGAAGCAATTCAATGATTTTACTTGCTCCATAATTCAAACTAACTTAAAATAAATAAGCAGCATGATTGATTATAACTAAATTTATCAACAATTGATATCTGGTATACTGATTGTAACTTGTGTGTTATAAGTTAATTATGAGATTTTGGTTTTAGTGAATTTGGCAATGCTTATATCTCAAGAATTCACTGAAATCAGAATATGTTTGTAGCATGATTAGTTGTATGCTAATTTTTGACTTATATCAGTTAATGATATTTAGTTAAGAGTTTAATTGTGAAGTATTAGTATTTGTGGCATTACTTAGAACTCCTCCAAGTAATCAATATTTATTCTCGATCACTTATACTAATATATAAAGTGTGAAAATCTTTCTTAAAGTACAACTATGGTTATTATGTTTGATGTTTTATTAGAAGTAACCATATATTGTTAAGTTAGAATATTTTTTATACTTATTTTCAAATTCCTAAACACTTTGATAATTGATGCAATACTCAATGGATCAAAGTATATGGAACTTAGAATATTATTTTAAGATTGCAAACAAGTCAATGTTGGTTAATGTTGCTTTATTTATTGAACCAATATTGTTTGAGATATTACAGTTGTTAGGAGTTAACAATTGTATAGAATATGAAATTGAATGCTAATGTCTATTTGATAGATAATTGGTATTTAATTCATTGATATCTTATTTTAATTTTAAAATAAGATGCAACATAATTATTGGTATCTAAAGTAACATAATTATTGATATCTTATTTATGATATATTGTTAATATTTTGTTGCAGATAATTGTGAGATTTTAAGTTCTAGTGAATTTATATGAGTTGATTTATCTGACAGATCCACTACAATTTGAAATTAGTAGCATAATCATTCTTATTAAGATTATTTATCAACAAACAATGTTGTTGATTATAATTTTATAAAGACAGATTTTGGAGCTTTTAACAAGAATGATAATTGCTTAGACGTTACCCTAAGTGATCAATGTTTTTACAAAAACTCATTCATATTGAAAGACAAAATCTTTCTTTCTTTTCTTAATAGTGTTAGGTCATCAGTCTGTGTCTTATCAAATCATTTATCTTTTTAGGCATAAAAACAGACTTGTGCACTCGAACAATTTTAGGAGAAAATCAAACTTCTTTCGACATTAATGATTGCTTATTTTATTAAAATCTTTTTGAAATCACTATTGTACATCATTTCTCTCAAAAGATTAAATGCATAATTTTCATTCATTATAGATCTTAAGTGCATTTTATCTCTACATTGTAATATGTTCTGTGATATAGGTTCAGCCTCCAATAGCCTTCTTTCATTTGAGAGTCATGAGGTTGAAAACATAAACAATTCCTGATGCACAAGGAAAGGTTACACACATAAAGGATGAGTTAACAGAAATAAGTGCTTCGACCATTTTAAGGTTAGATTCGATTGTTCAAGGTTCTTCACTGGACCAATTGCCTTTACATGTATTAGGAGAGGATACTGATCCAATAGCCATATGTCAGTGGTCAGGTTCTACCTCCCCATGCTTAAATCCCCTGGATGCATCTGCAGATAGTGGATCTGACATAGATGCAGATCGGTAAATTGTTGACAATGATTCAGATATTACCTGATTAGTCATAAGGAAATGTCTTCACAGATATTAGAAGGGAACTTTGATCTTCATGCTAAATTTTTTGGATCATTGTTTACCTTCTCAGAGTCCAAATCTAAAACCCTAAAAGGGAAACTAGCAACTTGTCGATTATGACTCATATTCATCTGACAAGTCTAACAAGGATGGGGATTTGCAAACTCCCATTGCACCACCTGTGACCTGCTTAAGGATGACTAAGGTGATTTTCCTTGCAGGTACAGCTGGATTTTGGAGCTATGATAGGAGTGATACACTTGTGAGAATAAGTGTAAACACGAGTGGAGAGAAGAGTGAAACACTTGTGAGGTACACGAAACAGAATCACACACTCATAGTGAGGAAGAAAGAGAAATACCATATCCCATTCCATATGCCTAAATATGGTTCTTGATACTTCGGGTTTCGAATCTGTTTATGATTGGAACCTAACTCTTAGGGACCTAACATTTATAGATTAGATTAGAATACTTCGAGATCTACCAAGGTGGGAGCTAATAATTGGTAAAAATTGGTGATCTCATATTTGGGAGGTATAAGGAGTTGGGACGATTGGTGAACATGATGATCAACAGTGAAACCATTTTGCAGAATTTAAAGGGACATGGTTGATCAGACTCTGACTTGTTATTTCTTTTCCAACCAAGTAACATATGAGAACTCCTTCAAACAACAACATACATTCCTTCTCTTAGGGGGAGATAAAAGCTTAATTAATAGTTTGGAGGATTCCTCAACTAAGGGGGAGAAATAGCAGAGAGGAGGAAAAAGGTAAAACACACGTACACTACACCACACCATTTTTGTTTGTAACTATAGATCCTATTGTATGGGAGAGGTGGTAAACATAAGGTGATTTCCTAGTAATCAGAAGAAGCAGTTTGGTTCACCACTATTCTTCATAAGGGGAGAAGTTTTTTTTCCAAAAGGGGAGTACCATTAGTTCTTATCTACAGATCCTATTATACGGGAGAGGTGGTAGACGAAGGTGATCTCCTTTAAGCAGTTGATTCTCATAGGGGGATAAGAAAGAGATATATGTGCTTCTTAATAGGAAATGTGGTTGTACAAAAGAAGCTGCTGATGATTACTTCAAGGCTGAGAAGTATTTTCTGGCAGACATTTGAAGAACCAAGGAAATGAAGATGAAACTACTTGAAGGTCAGTTCAGTGCTAGAGGAACAAGCATATTTCATTTTAGTTCCTCAAAAAATCTGGAAATGCAGTATTTGATCCAGAAAACCAGTAGCATTATTTACAAGTCCTGGTACATTACTTTTTTTAGTTGTTAGTTGAGTTATCCTCTCAATTTAATTTGTTTGTTAGGTTTAACAATCAAATAGGGGGAGATTATTGGTGAGACTGCGTAACTGTATAAACAGTTACGTGATAACTAAACACGATAACAACACTAGAACATGACAGGTTAATAATACTACGTCTACACAAGAAATCAGGAAGAATGAAGATAAGGAAAATACAAAGAATCGGAAGATTAGAAAAAGGCCTGAAGTCTGTCTACAGGTCACTGAAAGAAGTTCATTAATATGATCAATTCTCAGTGAGGAACAAAGGTTAAAGACTTTCAGGGTTTCAGAAATGTTAAAGATTCAGTATATAAGTGCTACCGGAAGATTTCAGTGTACTGGCATTGATTGAAGATAGACAGTGTTCGAAGCATAACAATCTGAAGAATATAAGACAGGGTATAGACAGAGGTTAATGAAGACGTTGTCTAAAGTACCATAAAGGATTCCAGTGAAAGTACAGTTGTTTAATGATAGTCAGTGTCTGAAGCGATAAAGTTGTTGCAAGCTTGATAATTTAATCAAGGCCATAATACGAAGACCTGAATCGGGGTTAGTCATCTGTGAACCAGACCAGTTGCACTAGGCGTCAACAGCTCATGAAAGGAATCTGGGTATTATTTATAGAAGAATTTTTAAGCTGAGGAACGTACTTGGATTAAACATTTATCTGTTAAAGTACGAGAAGTGGTGCGCGGAGTATACAGCTAAACAGCCCAGGGGATTGGTGTAGCTCAAAGTTTAATTGTTAAATTAAATAGATTTATTTAATGGACTTTAATATAATTTATTTAATAAATTTAAAATTATTTATTTTATAAACTTTAAATAAGTTTATTTTATAAATCTAAATTAGTTTATTTATATTAGTTATATTTAAGTTTTTTTTATAAATTAATTTAGTTACAATTTAAACTTGATAAAAAAAGAAAAGAAAAAAATGATAAAAAGAAAAACAAAAAAAAAGAATTAGAAAGAAAGAAAACAAAAACAAAAAAAAAACAAAAACAAAACAAAAACAAAAATAAAAAGAAAAAGAAAAAGAAAAAGAAAATAAAAAAAAAAGAAAAGGAAAATCAAAAGATAAAAGGAAACCTGGGGTGGCATTTTCCTGGTTGCCACAAAAGTGTGGTTTTGATGTTTAAGTACAACATGTACTTGAACTTGTAGTAGTAGTAGTAAAAGAAGTCTCCAGAGAGCATTCCAAACCCCTGGTTGCCATAGGTTATCTTGTAGTCTGTTTTAGTACAAATATATGTACTAGTCATAATAGGTGGTCACCACACAGAGTAACACTACTCCCTCCTGTATCTCTTGGTCGCCACAGAGAAGCTAAAGCTGTCGCCACAGAGCACTCATCTCCTCAGCCACACAATTTTATCGGATATAAGTCTACACTACAGAAGTAGAAAAACAAGGTATGTTTATCTTCTTCTCCAACAAAAAGGAGCTAAGGATTTGTAGCAAAGATTGTCAGAGAAGCTTAAACTTTTTGTATATCCGTTTAACTTCTCACCGGAGTAACGTTATAATGCCCGATTTAATTCTTGTATATTCTTAGGGGCATTATAATCGTTACCCGGTAATTAAATCCTATTACAAACAAAGCTAGATCATTGTATATGATTTAATTTGTTGATCTTTATAGAAGCTAGGAACTTTGTTGTTCTTAGGTTGTACTCGGTTAATTTATTTACCGGAGTGTACCAACACCCCTCGCGGATTTATATATGAATATATACTTCCCCGAATATCTTGTGTTCCCTAATTTAGACATTCTGTTATGCTTGACATATCCTAACTAACAATCTACCCGTACGTTAATAAATTCTGACAATCAACACAATCGAGGTCTCAACAATTAACAATCTCAATCCAAACCAGTCAATTTCGCAATTACAATCATACTTTCCAACTCATTCGAGTATTTAAACAAATAATTCAAATAAGACGAGTTACTCGATCGATACAGACATGGCAGTAACAGGAATAAAGAAAATAGGACAGCCACACGTGCAGCCTCGCGACCTCACCGCCATCTCGCTGGAAACCGGCGAAAGGCGGAAATGGTGGAACAATCACAGCGACAGCAAAGCTACAGACCACGGTAATAACACCAATACCGAACAAGCATTGTAATGCCCTCCAGACCCGAGGTATAAGTCTGGGGGTTACTAGCTAATCACCCAACCTGTACAATCTGATTAACAAATAATAAAGAAATGAATCTAAACCCCTTTAACACTAACCAGGATCTTTTTAGGTTGAAATATGAAAACAAGAACCGCTAACTACTTTATTACAAACCAAATTTAAAATTTTACAACTCTCTTTATTACAAACCATTGTCTAACCATTTTTAACTAATTTCATCTTTTTATTCAAATACATACACTAATTATCTACACTCCACCTGTTCGGCTAACTCAAAGCTTTCTTCCTGGATTGGGATCAACACCTTGGGTATGAGAGGATTCCGAGGCTTGACCCGCTTATTTACCACTCGAGCCCTGATGGGTTTCATGTTTCTTCTTAACTGAAAACAATAAGGTTGATAACAACAAAACGGGGTGAGCCAAAAATTGCTCAACAAGTCTACAAAATATAAACAGTCTTTAAGCAGTTTAAGTGAATCGGTAACCTGGGTATATCTGCAAAGATATAACCCCGCGAGAGTAGAAAGAAGGCCATTACTGGAGAGTACAAATGAACTAAACTGGACACAAGTTCGCATCTATACCCTGCTGATCAGCCAGGATACAGTGCATATCTATATCCCACTATATAGATCCCGTCGGGCACCCAGGCACTACGGCCCATCTCAAGGATCCGGTTATGTCTCGGTCCTTAGGATTAAGTAAACTTAATCCCAAAAAGTATCACTATCCAGTCCATGGAGTAGCAATCGGAACAATCGGTATGCTTTGGTATATTCTAATCACTAGAATATATCAATATTTGTGAATAACAATTGGAATATGAACAATGAATTCAAATGAAAAGGAGAAATCAAGAATCGAAATGAAATATGAACAAGAATCAAAAGAGTGCAAGTGTGATAAGAATCTGAAGAAATATCACTATTCTGAAATTAGAATAGGGGAAAAACTTCCTTTTGCGCGACTCACTGCAAATATATCACCTTTGTCTATCACCGACTCAATCTGCCTTGCTAGCTTAGCTTCTGTTATAGAAATAGACTGGTTTAGTTATTTCGTACTTCAATTGCGCATTGAACTGGCTTCACATCATTCCTATTGTCTACCCATGCGCTTATGACTGACTCATATATTACATATTAGCAAGTAAGACTCGATTAACCATATAAAACACATAAGCACATAAGCACATAATCATTTTTAATAGTTAAAATAATTTTTGGAATCAAAATCGACTCGCTGATCGCTCAATTCATCATTATCTGACTCGTTTCCTTTTTTTCAGAATTTTTCGGACTCATCTCGGCATGCAACTTGATTGATAATCAAACAAATAACAAAGTCAACTAATTTCTAAAAGAAATTAGGCTTTAATATTATTTTTAATGAAAAGAATTCATTTTTCTGAGTCAAAGGGCTTTCGTTTCGCTCGAATCGGACTAACGGTCTATTTAATATCTATTAAACACGAATAATTCAATTTATTATTCAATATAAATAATTATTACTAATTTTTAAACTCTAAAATAATTTTTAAATAATTGTTTAAGAAAAAATCAGAATTAAAAATGATTTTTCTATAATTTTTGGAAATAAAATGAATTTATTATGATTTATTGAAAATTATTTGATTAATTATCAAAATAATTAATCATTTTTAGATAATAAATAAATAAATAAATGAATAAATAAATAAATGAATAAATAAATAAATAAATAAATCTGATTCTTAGAAAATATTTTAGAATTATTTATAATTTAAATCAATTAATTAAATAATTAATTAATCAATTTATAAAATAAATAAAACTGATTTTTAAAATTAATAAAAAAAAGTAAAAATTAATTTCCAGAAACAATTGTCAGAAACCAATCCCTGACAATTTCAGATCAAAACCAGGTTAACCAACCGGGTCAACCGGGTTACAATCCGGGTCATGAGGAACATGACCGGATTTTTCCGGAAACCGATCACCGAAGCAGATTTCGGCGAGCCAATTTCAGGCCAAAAACAACACTGTTTGGTGTGATTTTTACTGGGTTTCAATTCCACATGACCGCAGTAACTCATCTCCGATAAAAACATACCAAAAACATCCCGTAATCTCCAACTCCGATCAAACCGACATTAACTCCGGCCAAAAATACAAAATCATTCATTTGTATATGAAACTCGATGATTTATAGTGCAAATCGAAGTTAAGAACACGTATAATCAAAGACCTAACATATCAGGAACCAAATATTCACCAAAATCACGAAGCTATGTTTTGAAAATTAAGCATAAACCCGAATAATCGTGAATCACTATCCAGGAATCGTTTGTTCAAGTAAACACCATGAATCGATTGCAAATAACATCAAGAAGCTATATCAATCATCAAAACATCATAATAACCCTAGAATCAAAAATTCCTAATTCGAGTATAAACCCAAGAAATCGAAAATCAAAAACTACGAATCAAAACATGAAATTGATGCTAGAAATAGAAAGAACAGATCGAAACCTTCGATTTGGGTACTTGAATCACTTGTTTTGGTGCTATAATCCGCTCAAAATCACGGCTTGAATTCTCGACCCGAACTGGTTCTTCCCGACCCGGTTTGCAGAGAATTTTAATTAATTTCTGATTTTTAATGATTAATTATAATTAATTAAATAAAAATTAGGCTATTTATAGTAGTAAAATTAATATTCCTAAATAAAATTAAGGCCCTAATTCTACATCTTTTAAAATCAATAGGCCCCTAATTTTATAATTTTTGAGTATTAAAATTTAATTTATAAATATTTTATATATGCAATATATATGCCAAAATTTCCCAAAAATTGTGAATAATGCCAAAATACAAAGAAATGGTATAAATAAAAGTCCTATAATTTTATAAAGAAAACATGTGATTTTTGTGGGGTTTTTAACAGCCAATGGGGCCCGGAAAAGTCATTTTTCGCAAAACGAGAAAATTTATAAAATACCTAGATGTTCAAAATAATGCGATGGTAAAAGTCGTTTGATGAAAAATAAGGCCCATTGTTTTATTTGAAATACCTGCTTTAAAATCATGATTCGGGTCGAAAAATGTTTGAAATGACAGCTATAAATGAAAAATAAAATACTTGAAAAATATCTTAAAAATACCAGGACGACACAGAATGCACGTAACACATAGCAGTTAGGGTTTGACAGATAATTCCACATAAATGACACATTAACACACATAATTTATTATAAATATGATATAGTACAGACGTAAATTTCCCAGACGTTACAGGCATATACACATATATACGCGTGTATATACATACATCAAATAATCGGAGCAAAACTGAAAATCAGAGAAGTGACCGGAAAATTCAAGGCGGCCAGAAGCTTACCCACGATGGAGGATAACAGGGAAGAAGAGAGAAAGTAAGATTAAGAGAGGAGAGAGAGCATAGGAGCATCGAAAGAAAATAATTTGCGGCGAGAGGATACAGTCCCCCCCCCCCCGCGCGTGTGTTTTTGTGTTTTTATGCCCCTGCTCCCTTTTTTTATTGCTATATTTCTGTTGTCCAATTTGATGCAGGACACGTATCAATTACAATACAGGACACTTCCACGTGTCCCTTAATCCCTACTATAAACCTAAATCTGCTCCGATGTTTGATTTTCTTTTTTAACGAATACTTCACGGTGATAATACTTCGAAAATTTTCCAAACTATTTTTAAAATTTTATAAATATTCCAAAATCAATAAAACATAAATTTTTGTAATTTTTAAATAAATTTTGAAACTCGACTTATACCTGCATTTAACAATTTAACGAACAAATGTGCGGTTAAATAATAGTCAGAAAATTAATGGAATAATTTTAAAATTCTCAAAATATTCCAAAAATATTCCAAACTTAATAAAATACGAATTTCATAATTTTTGAAGAATTCTAAAATTAAATATTAATTTTACAATTAAATATAATCAGAAAATCAATTAAAGATAAATAATCAATAAAATATCGATTTCTAAATTTTATAAATCCCTAAAAATTATAAATAAAATTATGAAGCCATAAAAATGATTTGAGAGACACTCCAAGTATTTATGAAAATGAATCATAAATAAAATCACCATTAAATATAAGAATAAAACAACCCTGTTCACAAATAATTACTCAAATACACCTCGAACACCAATAACCACTTACAACTCATCACAAAGTAATATCCGGCTGACAGAACCCACACCGTTAATTTATTTATTGAATTATTTAGTAATTACACATTTAATTAATACAGAGATGTACGAGTCACTATAACATTAGTAAGCATGTTAATATATGCCTAATCACTACTATAGATGACCCTTGGTTGTGGCATCGAAGATCAGGACACGCAAACATGAAGTTGATTAAAAATATATCAACTTAAAACCATGTACGAGGAATACCAAAATTAAATTATAAAAAGGATCACATACGTGAAGCTTGTGAAATTGGCAAACAAATACGAGCCTCTCACAAAGCAAAATATATGGTATATACCTCACGACCTCTTGAGCTTTTACATATGGATCTTATCATTCCAGTCCCAGTACAAAGTCTTGAAGGATGTTCATATACCGTGGTAGTTGTTGATGACTATTCATGATTTACGTGGACAGAATTCCTCAAAACCAAAAGTGATGATTTTGAATCTTTTTCTTCTCTATGCAAAAGAATTCAAAACCAACAAAATAATACCATAGTTTACATAAAAACTAATCATGGTAAAGAATTTGAAAATTCAAACTTTACAAGTTTTTGTGAAATTTATGGTATCACTCATAACGTTTCTGCTCCTTATACTCCTCAATCTAACGGAGTAGTTTAAAGGAAGAACATAACTTTACAAGAAATGGCAAATACAATGATAAATGAATATCGCCGTCCTAAATATTTTTGGGCTGAGGCGATGTCAACCGCATGCCATATACTAAATAGAGTCTTATTAAGACCTATAATACAAAAGACTCCATATGAGCTTTAGTTTGGTAAAACTCCTAAAGTTAATTACTTTAGAGTATTTGGAAGTAAATGCTATATCTTAAACTCCAAAGATTACCTTACAAAATTTGATCCAAAATCAAATGAAGGTATATTACTTGGATATTCAACGAATAATAAAGCTTATAGAGTATTTAATTTAAATTCTCTAGTGGTAAAAGAATTAATGAACATAGCTTTTGATGAATCAAAACCATCACCTAAATAAAAAGATCTTGTAGACAAAGAAGATGTCACACAAGACACTATTGAGAATATTATTCGATAATTCAAAAATGTGGATTTTGGCTCATCATCTCCAACAAATCCACTAGAATTGTTAGAAATGGATATTGAACTACCTAAAGATGTTCCAAACATTAGAAGTCATCATTTGGACAATGTTCTAGGAGCCTTAAGTAAAGGAGTTCAAACGTTGTCACAAGTTCAAAACGTTGTGAATCACCTTAGTTTTCTATCAAAAATAGAACCTAAGACCGCTAAAGAAGCTTTGTTAGATGAAGATTGGATCTCTGCAATGCAAGAAGAATTAACCCAATTCTCTCATAGAAAAGTTTAGGAACTTGTTCCAAAACCCAAAGATACTTCCATAATTGGAACTAAATAGGTATTTATAATTAAGTTAGATGAACATGGAACTGTTGTTCGAAATAAAGCTAAACTGGTTACACAAGGCTATACTCAAGTGGAAGGTATAAACTTTGATGAAACATATGCACCGATAGCACGAATTGAATTAATTCGAATGCTATTAGCTTTTGCATGTCATAAAGATTTTAAAGTGTATCAAATGGATGTAAAATCTGCATTCTTAAACGGGATAATTGAAGAGAAGTATATGTTAAACAACCTCCCGGTTTTGAAGATGCAACACATCCAGAATACGTATACAAATTATACAAAGCTCTATATGGATTAAAACAAGCCCCAAGAGCCTGGTATGAAAGGTTGAGCAAATTCCTGTTAGAAAATAACTTTAAAATAGGAACTGCCGATAAAACCTTATCCACAAGACAAGAAACAAATGATATCTTGCTTGTACAAATATACGTAGATGACATCATATTTGGTTCAACAAATGATATACTATGTAAAGAATTCCTTGACTATATGAGCAAAGAATTTGGGATGAGTATGATGGGTGAAATAAATTTTTTTTTTGGGATTACAAATAAGACAATCTGATGAGGGCATTCATATATCACAATCAAAATATTGTAATGAAATGCTAAAGAAATTTGAAATGGAAAATTACAAACCAATTTCCACACCTATGTCAACATCTACCAAACTAACGGAGGAATCTAAAGGAATTCTCGTGACACTAAGAAATATCGAGGCATGATTGGTAGCTTATTATATATTACTGCAAGTCGACCCGTATATAATATAGTGTTTGTAAATGTGCTAGATTTCAAGAAGCACCAAAAGAATCTCATTTATCCACAATAAAATGGATAATGAGATATCTTAAAGGTACCACTAATATTGGTCTTTGGTATCCTGAAGGAATCCCATTTGACTTAACTTGTTATTATGTTTCAGACTATGCTGGATATTTAGTCGATAGAAAAAGTACAAGTGGTATGTGTCAGTTTCTGGGTGGATGTTTAGTTTCATGGTTTTCAAAGAAACAAAATTCCGTATCTATATCCACCGCTGAAGCTGAGTATATAGGTGCTGCCAAATGTTGTGCACAAACATTATGGATGAAACAAACATTGGAAGACTATAACACAAAATTTGATGTAATCTCCATATTATGTGATAATATGAGTGTTATTGATTTAAGTAAAAATCCCGCGCTGCACTCTAGATCCAAACACATAGATGTGAGACATCATTTTTTATGTGATCATGTCAATAAAGGCGATATAAAAATGACTCACATTGAAACTGAGTATAACATCGCGGACATCTTTACAAAACCATTAAATTCAGACAGGTTCACTATACTCCGTTTGGATTTAGGAATGTTGGAATATTTAAAATAAATAATATGTTCTCTAAATATATTATTTATATATTTGTGTAAATATTTATAGATTTTTTTTAAATAAAAATCTTTTCTACTATCTGTTAATTCTCTCAATTATTCAGATTTATCAATATTTTTTATTGATCGAATTTTGAGAAATTAAATGGACTAAGTACATTGAAAAGAAATTTATTTTAAATAGATTAAATATTATTACTCATAAAAATGTCAAACTTATTCTCTCTCTATATATATATTCGAAAATACTTTCTAATTATTTTTTTTTAAAAACAAAAATTATTTTATGTTTTTATATTTAGCCAAAAGCCCAGCCCAATTACTAATCTAAAACCCAAAATCAGTATATATATTTTTTCAGAAAATCAAATGGGCCCTCTATTTATTCTCAGCCCAAAATTATTCAGCCCAAAATCATCTTACAATATTTAATCTGAGCCACTGATTATATGCTAGATCTAATCTTAGCCGTCCATACGCATTAACATATATTCACAATTAGGGCACTGTTCATTCAGTACTGTCTCGCCTCTTTGCCTCTCGTCTTTGTCTCTCTGTAACTTGTCGCCATTCTCAGTTTTCCAACGAGTTCATCAATTTTCTTCAAAACGAACAGATGTTATATATATGTATATATTTAAACGATTTAATCACTAATTTATTCAATCACAAATTACGGTTGGTTAAATCAAAATGATTTTGATTAATTGACTCAAGTTCAAATCAATTGAACTCGGGTTTAAATCAAAAACAACATGCACACACATGTTTAATTCGACTAAAATCGTTGTATTTCAAACCCTAATTCGAAGGGTTGATTTTTTATGCAGGATTAACAAAGAACAAGTTGAGGAAATTGATAAATCGAGAAGAGGAACACGGCTTGAAGCTAAAATTGACGCGACTCGGTCGATGTAACTCGGATAACTCACTGAGTTGACTCGGACGAGCCACCAAGTTATCAGTGCTGAGTTTCTTGACTCGGGGTCAGACGAGTCAAGACAGGTAGGTTCTCATGAATGCTTCCATACCATGGGCTAAGGTAAGTTTTTTTGGTAAATTGTCTCAATTGAGATATAAGAAATATATCTTATTTGATGTCTGAAACTTAAATGCATGCGTGTATCGATTGTTTGATGCACTAAGTAAGATGAATTAATTTGATTTCTTTGTTAATAATATGTGGACTGTTGAAAAATTGGAATTTAGCTTGACACATGTTCATCAGTTAACCATTTAAATCTATATTCTCAGTGTGGTTCATTTATGGTTCGAATAAAAGACAAGATATGAATCAGGTTATTTATTAATTATGGTTGGTTGGTGTTTGGTTAGAGGATTCTTAACACTATGTAATAATAATTAACTTGTGGTGTGAACTTTAAGTCAGATTATTGGCTGTCTATTTTGGTTGTTTATCTCGACTGAGATAATTATATGAGGTGTCTGTGATTTGTTGATATATGAACAGCTGCTTCTTGACTCTGTGAAATTACCGTTTATAACCTGTTCTGATAAACACAGTGAGTAATGTATTAACCTACTTGTGGTGTGAAAGTTAAAATTAAATTATTGGCTGTTTTGGAAAAAGTTTACAAAATAAATAAGGATTTGTGATTTCTTGGTATTTGATCAGTTACATAATGAATTTAATGGAATGATAATTTAGTTTAAATAAACACAAATATGTGAAATACTAATTGAAATTATGATGTATAATTTCGATTCTAATAGTATGACATAAGTATAATTTGTTTTCTGAATAAAAAGAACTACTTGGTGAAAACAGAGTTGCTAAAATTCCTTGATTGGTTAAATTATATTCAGAAATTATTGCATCCCTCTTGTATCTTAAAAACACTTGCACACACTAAGCACTGACATTAAGACCTGGCTGGGATTCCTCTTGAGAAACCCAATATCTGGATCACTGATGAAACGACCACTGTAGAAATTAAGGGCATCTCTGCATTTTACAAGTATATGTATGCTAAATGTATGTGCTAAATTATCTATTTGTTGAATTGCTGGCTGTTGAGTGTGCTGTGAAGAAAATTTGAGTGGAAATTAAATGAGCAAAATGTCAAACAAAGTCTAATCAATCATAAACAGTTGGGTCTTAGTAATTAAATATAAATATATGTCACTTTTCTTGCATCCCATTTAATGAACCTCTGGCCTTTTGGTAGATATTCATCCCTTTATCCCATTTCCTTTTATGAATAAACAAATTAATACATACTTAGGTATACAAACAAACATACTTCAGTTAAAAAGCATGCATAAATATATGTTATCTCTGAGCTACATTTACTTCCTGCATATATTTTCAAACACTTATAAATACATACTCTCTGCACCTTATTAAATGAGACTCTGTCCTAGGTTGAACTAGTTCCCCACTCCACTTCTTCTCTCATCAGAAAATATACTTGGGTTGTGTGTGTTATGTATCTGTGCACAGGGGATATATATAAATAAATATAATGTCTACTTAATAACTAAAATGACAATATTGTAAAATTGGTAATGAATGCCGCTGGTTGGAGCTAAAAATGGTCAAGCTAAACTAATTTATTTGATTAAATGACTATTGTTTAATAGTGCATGCTTTGAGTATTATGTACTCCCTACTTGATTAAATTGCATATATCTTATCTGTGCACAACTAAGCATGCATTGCATTTAATATGAACACTGTTTCACACCAGTCTTGCATCATAATTCTTATACTTTCATAAAAATATTCTTCCACTTACTTTACCTTAACATGAGTTCCTTAAACTCTTTAAAAGGCCACTACCATGCATGCATTGTTACACACACATACACAAACATAAACTACACTTTCACTGACTTTTTTCATCTCTCTCCTGCATGGATCCTTGACACACATATTTTTATCCAAGGAGAACTCCAATGCTTCTCCCTCTCATTGATACCATTGATGGGATCTAAATCTCCTCATCAGTCACATGAAGCACTTTTTCCAAACTACAACCATCACTATCCTCACCATAAAAAGCAAAAACACAACAACATCACCCACCAAGCACCTCTACATCACAGTACACATGAAAACTCACCAAGAGTTAGAAACCCTAACTCAAATCAAGTTATAAATGTCACTCCACTAAACCTTGCACCACCATCACTGCCATACACTCACTTAACACCACCCACACCTACATTGGTCAAATTGACCAATTCTGGTAAACTCAACAGAATGTTGAAAATTATTCAAACTGGAATGATGATTCAAGTTGAAAAAATGGGTGAACTCTTTAAGATAATCATGGCTGCTAAATGGGATAACTTTGTTTTCTATAGAGGTAGGAACTATCTTGTACATCTCATAAGTGAATTCTATGTAAACATGAAAGTCTGTCAAAGGGAAGATGGTGTTTATTTTGTTGAGTCTTATGTGTAAGGAATTAATTTGAAAGTTGATAGTAACTCTATCCATAAGGCTATGAGGTTAGGAAGCCATACTTTGCAAAAACCATGCATCAATATCTTTGATAAGTTTGCTTTTGATCAAAAGGAGTTTGAGTTGTATGTTGGTCTCTTCTGTGATGATGATGTGCCTTTGGGTCTCTGTGAGTCTAACTGGGGTATACACTTTAAACACTTCACATACACATATCAAAAACTGGCTGTGATTTTTAGGGAAAACATTCTCCCTAAACCAAAACAAGATAGGGTTTTTGATTTTGTTGATCTTAAGGTAATGTTTCAAATAGTAACTAATAAGGTTGAGTTTAACTTGAGTTATGTCATAATTTTAAACATGATAAATGGGTTTTATGAAGAATATATCCCATATGCCTTGCTGATAACCTCTCTGTTTGAAATTAACCAAGTTAAACTAATCAAAACCTTTGCTCAACAAATTGAATACTTTAATGTGGAAACTCTTTACCAAGACAATGTCCCCTTGAGTGTGTGTAAGCCCCAACATGTGAATATGATTAAAATGCCTAAAATTGTTAATCTTGAGAAAACCAACAATGAGATTAAAGTGCTAAAAGTTAAAATAAACAGTCTTAAAGAAATCAATCTTAAGTTGGTCAATAGGATTAATTACTTAGAAGAAAAGAGTCGTAGGAAAGAGGCTTTACTTGAGGATTCTAAAGCAACCTCAAGAAGGCATGTGAGTGAGGAGGCAATTGAGCCTGTGAGTGTTGGTAAAAAGGTTGATGAGCTTGTTTGTGTTGGTAAGGAGAAAGATAAGTTTTCTGGTGTTGGTTAGAAGGATGATGAGTTTGTTGGTTTGGCAGATAATATTGTGTTGCCTGAGTTGTGTGAGACTGATGGAAATCTGGGTTTTATTGATGTTAACAGATCTCCTATCAAGGAGTAATATGTTCTATGCTTACATGGATGCACCAATTCTGTTTTGTGTATCTATGTTACTTATTTTTGTTGCTTAATGGCCAAGCATTATCTGTATTTCATTTTTGTTGGTTCAGTTGCTTTAAGTTATGTTTCTAGTTTGGTTGTTGGTTGATGATGTTCCTTAATTCCAGTTCTTTTGCTTTAAGAACTGTTGATATGCTGTTAAGCCTATATGAAATTCAGTTGGTTGATTTTAACAGATATCTAGTTCAAGTTGTGTTATATATGAACTCTATTATGTTCTTGAATCTCAAACCTGGAGTAGATATTTATTATTAGCATATAAACTTATTCTTGCATATTCTCAGGTTTACTCTCTTCTGTCAAAATTGAATCCTAACATGTTGAGTTCTATAATAATTAAAGTTAGTTATTTGAACAGTTAAAATTACTTTCTAAAAATAAAAATTGTGGTATCTAAATACCTATCAAAGAAAGTGATTTCAGTGTTAAATATCTATCAGGTGTTGTTACTTTGCAGTAATAGTTTTGATAAACCCCGAAATTTGATTTATTAACTCATTTTCCATTAAAATTTGTTGTTTGTATAAGCTATATGCAGGTTTTGATACTTTCAGCATCACGTTTGGAACCTCAGCAGATCAAAAGTCTTGATAGAATAATTCGAGTATTCAAAATTGTAAAATACATTGGTATCAAATGATTGTTGTATGAATTGAACAGTCGTGTAAAAACTTTTATATCATTTGATGTACATTAACCTACTAACTCACTAACTACTAACCAGGATGAAGTTACAATGAGAACATCCAAAATGTTTTTACAAAAAGAAAAAGATCTCAAATTTGACTAACAATTAGCAAACTTGATGATCAGATAAGTTAAAGAAGAAACAAAAAGATGATTACTTTTAACAGAAACTCGATTCATATCAAAACAACACTTGATCAAACAAGATCATATTGATTTAATGAGCAATCTTGTTATAAGATTGAAAGAACAGAATTCTTTCTAAATAAAAGTATCGGTATAAATCAAAATGTGTACAAGGAAAATAAAAAAACACTCTCCTTTGTAGTTAAAATATAAATGATTTAACCGACTTATCAGAATTCAATCATACAGAATCACAGTGATACACCAGAATTCTAAAATAAGGGAAAGAAAGAAACTACAAATAGTGTTATCTTAAATTGAAGATAACAACCAAATTATCATTTCATCACTCTTTAAATGAAGAATCTCTTTCTCTTAAATGATAATATCATAACAAAGGGAAAAAATATTCTTTCAAAAGGAAAGAAGAAATTAACAATGTTATCTTATAATCAAATATCATATTTCTACATTTTTCTAAAATGAGAATAAACTAAGGGGAAGCCAATTGTATATACTTTTTACTATTCTTTTTGATATTATCCAAATAAAAGGGGAAGAAGAAATTAGACCCCCAATTTGAAAATTTTAAAATATTCTTGCTAAAATGACATAAATTTTACATCAAAATTTATTTATCAAATAAGTTGTTCAGTTTTGCAGGAATTAAATTCAAGGGATATACAACAAAACTTCCTCATTTAATATATTTATGTGAAAAATATTTTTCAGAATACATGCATACATTTAGGAGAAGCACACACTTAGAAAATTTTAAATTTTATGTTTTATTTGGCAAATACCAATAAGGTGAAGATTGGAAAGACGTATTTGATTAATTATTTATTTTGGTATTTGCATAATTTAACATAAAATTTAAAACACGTATATACTCTCTAAATAGGCATGAATTTAATTGACATAATCAAAAGTGAAAAGCCATATCTAGCAAAATATTTCAAAAATGTTTTTTAAAATGTATTTATATTTCAAAAATAAATACAAGAGATATTCCAATATTTGCTGAAAATCAAAATCTATACTTTAAAGGAATATACTCCAAAGTAATGAGATCGTAAAAGAATTATCAGAATGTGATCTTTCTTAGGCTCTTTTGTAATATTAATAAGGCAACAAGTTTGAAAAAGAAATATCATAACTTGGATATTCTTTAGAAAGCTCGTCTAAATTTATTTCAAAAACAGATGTTTTTAAAAGGGATAAAATATATATCTTTCATTACATAAACATTTATAAATCCAAAGATATATTTTTACACTCTTAAAAATTAATATTTGATAAAGGAATATTAATATCTCATTTTATTCCCTTCTCATATTTTTCAAAGTAATTTTCTCTTGTATCTCAAATATATTATTTAATTGGAGAAAATACTTTTAAATACTTAAAAATATTTCCAACGCTCTCAAAATATTTTTGTATTTATGGAATTATATTATAAGTATTTATTATATCCCAAACTGAGGCAACAAAGTCTATATGCTTTCATAAAAGATCGTTCATATTTTATTTGGAACCGAACCATTTATTTAATCGTCTTAAATCCAAATAAAGTACTTCCACTTGGTAGAAAATCTTGAAACTTAAGATTTTTCACTTAAATAGTATTTTCTATGCATGGTTAAAGTTTCATAATTTTTGAGAAATTTTGTTCGGGTGTGATTTTCGGGTTGTTGACCAAGACTTTGACTGAGCGTTTGACCAAACTACCTTTGACCAAAATGGACCAAAACTTGCAGATCATCTTTTTATAATAATTAGGTAATTATCATATTTTTGGTTGTATTTATTAAAGGGTTTTCAAAGTCATTATATTTAATGGTGCTAATTACTTAATTAATTAAGTAATTAATGATTAATTGAAAAAGCTGAAATCCATTATTATATAATTAATAGTTGCTCGGATTTTTCTTGTTTGTCCTATATGCAAGTTGCAAACAAACACACCTTATCCACCACCTCATCAATTCACACCAATCTCTTCATCCACCATTCATTTTAACTCAATCTCAACCACTCCCTTCACCAAACTCCTTCTATAAATAAACACCCACCCCGACCATTTTTTACACAAGCTAAGAGCTAATTAATTTCTAGCCATTTTCAAGAAGTATTCTCTCTACACACTCTCTAAAATTCAAACCCAAATACTTCATGTCAAAAACCTTCTCTCTTACAAATATATATCATATATTCAAGGGTTTTGATCTTCAAGCTCAGTTCCATCAACCAAACTCTATCGTCCCAAGAAAAGCTCATCCACACCACTTTCTTGCCTCCTGAAGGGCTGCCCAAGTTCGACCAACAAGCCAAAGTTCGGCCGAACCTCCGGAGAATTTTTTCGGTGAACTTTTCCGTTCATCTCTTAAAAGTGGTAAACCTCTTAGCTTTTGTCTGAGTCTTAACCGACCACTCTTAATATTCATATAAGAAGCTTAGTACCACCTTCTCTTCATCTCTACAAGCTCTTATATAGAATAACTTGAAAAAAATAAATCCGTATAAGGGTTGTTTTAATCGAATAAAGATTCGACAAATTATACACTTCTAGCACGAAGTGATAATTTCATACAATGCTTGGTTTATATTCCTTAATAGCACCTTAGTGTTTCGTGGGAAATAAACTACAAAGATAGCATTTTATTCTTTAAACTTAAACGCACTTATTTTGGCCATATATTGATATATTTGTTATAATTGTTTAACAAGACTTAAGCGACTTCCCTTACTAGCACATTTAGTGTTTCGTGGGAAAAATTTAAGGCTTATATTATATATATCTATATATACATATTAAATATATTTAGTTAAAATATTTAAGTAAATTCCCTTACCAAAACCTCTAGTGTTTCGTGGGAAGATCTTAAAGCTTTTAAGTAAATATAAGTACATATATAATCCTATAAGAATTAAGCGATTTCCCTTACTAGCATCTTTAGTGTTTCGTGGGAAAAACTTAAAGCTTATATTTTATTATATATATACATATATAAATTGTACTAATATAATTTAAATTCTGCTCTTATATTTTATGATATATTGTGTTTAAATTACGCACCTTTTATTCTCTCGGCCAAATATTTTATAAGTGCAAATAGATAAAAAAAATAAGTGTAACGTTCTCGATTTATAAAAGTCTACACACGACTATATTAAATGAGAAATTATTTTATCAAAGATCCGAAAGCTATAATGCTTCACCAAGGACTTGATATATTTATTACTTCGGAAATAAGATATATTATTCAAAATGAAGTAATACCAAGTATACTTTAACATTCATTTAATCTAAAGAAAAGTATACACTAATATTCATTTAAGAATATTTGTACGTCATCTGGTCTAGTTAAGTGTCTTACTAGTCCAAAATCTTTTTATCTATAACGGGTATTGTTTCATAGATATTGTCTTCTTCGTTTTGCAATGAGGTGAAGTAAAGTGAGGTGATTCTCATTCTAAGACCCAAGTCCTAGACGTACTAACGGGGAGTTAGTAGTCTTTGCACCGTGAGGAAAAGGAAAGACCCAAGACCAACTACTAAGATCCAAGGCTGACAAAAGCTTAGAAGGACAAAGACTACACCAAGGGTTCTACATCAACTTGAAGAAACAACAGGGTGTTATTGTTTAAGATAGGTTGTGTAGGTTTGCACATTTATTTTAAGGTCGTAACCCGGAGTTACGCACCAAGACAGATATTTGTGGGGTTGTAAAGGCTTCTCCGCCTACGTAAGGAGCAAGGTTATTTTAAGGGAGAACTCGAGTCCCGGAGAGGAGCTCGAGGACTGGACATAGGGGTGAACGAATCTATTAGAGGTTGCGTCATCACGAACCATGATAAATCTCTAATGTGGTATTTTCTTCCTTGTCCTTTATTTTCGCATATATAATCTGCATCGATAAAATATTTAAAATGGGATAAATATTTTTAAAATACCATAATAATTAAATTGGTAATTAATCTTTTCGACCCCCCTTCTAGCTTAAAATAGCCCTTTTACGGGACCTAACAGTATGATAGATAATTATACGTTGTCGGTTAATTAAAATAGCACCCTTTATGATAGATGCACATAGTTCGAGGCATTCAGAGCCAGATAGTGATAATAACAATAAAGCCTGATTATACGTGGAAATGAGACGAGTGAATACCGAGTAGCTGTGAGCATAGAATGGTGATTGAAGGCCAAAAAACGAATCAGTTGAGGCAAGTATTCCTGAACATTCTCATGATATACTATAAATACTTCATTCCTATTCTAAGTTCAGAATAGTTAAACATTTTATATTTAACTGCAATTACTCTTAGTTATCCACGTACCTTTTATTATTGTTCCTTTATTATCGATCGATCTCTTGAGCAAATACCTATTATTTTGGGTTATTTGCGAACCCTGAATTGTGATGTTTTAAAATTAAAATTATTTGACATCAAAATACTCTACAGACTGGATGGTTATGACGAGGGCCAGTGATGAGGACCCTATGGGCCAGGGATGGATCGAACCCTTGGGCCATAGTGTCTGGGTACCCGAATGGATCTATACAAGTAGGTATAGATCTACACTATATGCTGACTTATCAGTAGTGTATGAGTGTGAATATTGAACTAGTATCCAGTATAATTTATTGTTGATCGCTATTAATGGCATTCCTTCTTGAAAAGTTCTATAATTACAAAACCGGACAAAACCCTAATTCAGGAGATGAATCCGGAAATTGCTCGTCACTTTTGATTTATTATTAAAGGCTAATAATGGCCAATGTCTTATTCACTCAACTACTTGAAACAAATAAAAATGTTTATGAATTATTTCAAGATTATGTCCAGAAATTTGCTATGATACCGATACTTGGAAATCAGTTATGTACTTGCTGGGCATTTTTGGCTCACTCTTGCTTTGTAAATTCTTATTTCTTTCAAAAATAAATGGGGATAAAATTGAATAGCTCTTAATAGACATCAGAAGTTAGGAAGATCTCAGCTGCAAGAGGATGAAGAGGTTAGAATGAATAAGACAATGAAGTTAGTACAAAGGTATTTTACTTGTATTTTAGTTGTAAATTTTAGAAGGTTAGATTCTTATTTTATACCATAAACAATTTGGAAATTTAGGGGTCATTTGTATGTCATTTTCTATTTTGTAAAGATAATTCAGTGACACCCATTCTTGACCCTGGACTTGGGATGCTACAGCATCACACATAAAACTCCTCTCTTTTCAAAGACCCTTTCTCCTGATATTACCTAAACTAGTAGCTTTAAGAGAATAGCCCACAGAATTAAGCAAGTTAACCATATCAGTGTCATTGTGTGCAACAGTTGTATTGTTTTCAGGTATTTTGAAGCAAGGTTGAATAACATATGAGTTAACACTATAGTTGGTACCTTTGAGAGTAAAGGTAATTATCGTGTCTAAAGAATTGAAAACAGCATATGACCATACTTTCTCCACAACTTCGCAGTAAATCACTGGAGACTCGAGTATAGAAATATTTCAATTTGCAATTGCTAATGAAGTCCATCATCTTATGAAAGTGTTCAGAGTTTACAATATTTTGGTCCACAAGTGCGACGAAGTTATTCTTCTCATAAATGAACCCAGACTGAGATATTATTTTAATTACAGGTGCCATTGTTCCTAAGTATGCAGTTACAGAGAGAGAAAAGGTTTTGGGGATTAAGAGAGTAAAAGTTTCTAAGTAATTCAGAGAGAAATAAAAGTGAAATACAGAAATAAATTGGGCTCTTATACTCACTCTGAAAATGATGAAATCAATAATTAAAAAATAAAATAAAATATCCAATGATATTTACCAAAAATAACCATTTAAAAAATAAAGCAAACTGTAGGAATTCCAGAACTTATCCATCGACATTTACATACACACTGTAAGTAAAATCGACGACTAGGGTTTGGAATTAACGGCTAAGATTCAATCAACTCAACGGATACATGATGTACCTTTATACGTCGAGAGATAAAGTACCCAGAAATATTTTTACTTCCAACCGATAAACCTTATCGGTTGAATTCTATCAGTATTTACCTTTAGCAAAAAGTGATTTTGGTGTCAGGGTTGGACAGCTGGCAAATCCTGGTTTTTAACAGGATCTGACCACTTGCAAATCCTGATGCCAATGCCAGGATCTGATAACTTGCAAATCCTGATTTGTATCTTTAATAAAGTCAATCTTATTTCTACCTGCATTATAGATTGCAAAGACATCAAAAAGAGATTAAGCGTAATTAAGCATACCTAACTCACTTACCAACCTGGTAAAGGTTGATTCATCAAGTGGCTTGGTAAAGATGTCTGCAAGTGGCTGCTCACTTGGAACGAAGTGTAGTTCCACTTTACCATTCATAACATGCTCTCTGATGAAGTGGTACTCTATGTCTATGTGCTTTTTCCTTGAATGCTGTAAAGGTTTTTTAGTGATGGCAATGGCACTTGTGTTGTCACAGAAAATTGGGATCTTGTCCACATGTAGACCATAATCCAACAGTTGATTTTTCATCCACAAAATCTCTGCACAACAGCTACCAGCAACAATATATTCAGCTTCGGCTGTAGAAGTGGAAACTGAGTTTTGTTTCTTTCTAAACCGGGACACTAGCTTGTTTCCTAGAAACTGACAGGTTCCCGTTGTACTTTTTCTATCTATTTTATAGTCTGCATAATCTGCCTCTGAATAACCAGTTAGATCAAAACCAGAATCTCTACGATACCAAATACCAAGTTTTGGTGTACCCTTGTGATATCTGAAGATTCCCTTAATAACTACTAAATGAGATTACCTAGGATCCGCCAGAAATCTAGCACAATGACAAGTAGAAAAACATTATATCTAGCCTACTGGCTGTTAAATATAACATTGAGCCAACCATGCCTCTATAGTTTGAAATGTCCACAGACTTTTCAGTAGTGTTCAATTCAAATTTAGTGGCAGTGGTCATGGGAGTTTTTGCAAATATGAAATCCATTAAGTCAAACTTCTTCAAAAGATCATAAATATATTAGGTTTGACTAATGAATATTCCATCACTAACTTGCTTAACTTGGAGACCAAGAAAGTAAGTCAGTTCTCCCATCATGCCCATCTCATATTTACTTTGCATTAGTTTGGCAAATATTTTGCAAAGTTTTTCATCTGTAGAGCCAAATATAATATCATCTACATAAATATGAACAAGTATACTAGAGCCTTTAACATTTCTAAAGAAAAGAGTTTTGTCAATAGTACCTCTTGTGAAGTGATTTTCTAGAAGGAATTTTGACAAAGTATCATACCAGGCTCTAGGTGCTTGCTTTAATCCATAGAATGTTTTCAAAAGATAGTAAACATATTCTGGAAACTTGGGGTCTTCAAAAATAGGAGGCTGACTAACACAAACTTCCTCCTCCAAATCTCCATTTAGAAATGCACTCTTTATCATTTAATAGACTTTAAAATTGGTATGGGCTGCATAGGCTAGAAATATTCTGATAGCTTCAAGTCTTGCAACAGGAGCAAAGGTTTCATCAAAATATATCCCTTCTCGTTAACAAAAGCCTTTAGTAACCAATCTTGCTTTATTCCTTATGAATATGCCATTCTCATCCATCTTGTTTCTGAATATCCATTTGGTGCTAATAGAATTCTTGCCTTTTGGTTTGGGTACCAACTTCCATACTTTATTTCTTCCAAATTGGCCTAGCTCTTCTTGCATAGCTAAAACCCAATCAGGATCCCATAAAGCTTCTTCTACCATCCTTGGTTCTTTTAATGATAGGAAACTGCTATATAGACATTCATCTTGAGTGGCTTTCCTGTTCTAGAATAATTGATAAGGAGTCACGCATTTTGCTTGATTAACCAAAGAAATATTCTGAGTGTAGCATGCAATATTTACAGCTTCATCCCCAAAATAAGTTGGTAGCTCTGATTCTTCTAGCATGGTCTTTGAAGCTTCAATTAAAGATATATTCTTTCTTTCCACCACTCCATTTTGTTGTGGAGTCCATGCTGCTGAAAACTCATGCATGATCCCATTTACTTCAGAAACTACCTCATTGCAAATTTTTTGAACTCAGTTCCATTATCACTCCTAATTCGTCTAACTTTGAGATCAGAATGATTGTTCACTTGCCTTACATTATTGATTATGATTTCACTAGATTCATCTTTAGATTTAAGGATGTCAAAGAGAACTTTGAGAAATCACCCACAATCACTAGAAAATATCTTTTCTTTGAGATTGACAACACTAGGGGTATTCATAAAAACCGTAAACCGCGGTTTTAGACCAGACCGACGCAATCCAAACTATTTAGAACCGGAACCGAACAAACCGTATTTAATGGTTCGGTTATCCGAAACGTACAAATATATATGGTTTGGTTATGTTTTGATAAATATTTTATGTGGTTAATCCGAACCGGACCGTTTAATTATTATATATATTAAATAAATAAATAAATATTAGTGATTAATTTTATATATGGAATTTTAATCAACTTTTCAGCTTGATTTAGTTAATATGTACTATATATGTATCAGTGTGTTTATATTGGTATTCAGATAGTCTGAGTTGTATTTTTCAATGATAAACTGTTGAGTTTTTTTGTGAAACATTGAACCTATAAACTCTTTATTTTTAATAACTGAACTCTTAAACTTCTCTGCTAAAAATCAAGTTAAATATGTTGTTTTTATTCATCATTTTCTCACACCTACTTTTAACCTTGAGATATGGAGCTCGACAAAACCAATCCTACAAATCCTGCCCAAACTCAAGAACCACCTTCTAATACACAAAATGTTGATGCTATTATTCAAGATGACAAAGCTAAACAAAACAGAAAGCCAAAAAAAATATCAGATGTTTGGGACCATTATAAGATTATTACGGGAGGTGATCCTAAAAATCCTAGGCGTTTATGTATTTACTGTGGTACAGATTATGCTTACAATCCGACATGGAATGGGACTTCAACGCTCAGAGCTCATTTGAATAAATGTAAAAAGTTTCCAGGAAAAGAAGAAGCTACGAGCCAAAAGTTATTATCTTTCACGAAAAATGAAGACGGTTCCAGTAGTCTAGCAACGATGTCTTGGACTAAGGAGGGTGCTCGAGAACATTTGGCAAAATATATTATTTTGGATGAGCTACCTTTTAGACATGTGGAAGGAGAGGGGTTTAAGTTGTATTCTAGCTACATGAATCCAAAATTTGATCCTCCATCACGAATCACTATTGCTAGAGATGTCTATAATTTATATGTAGATGAGAAGAAAAAAATCAAAAATGTGTTGAGTAAGGAAAGAGTGTGTTTGACGACGGATACATGGACTTCAATTCAGAACATCAATTATATGTGTGTTACTGCACATTGGATTGATGGAGATTGGAAATTGCACAAGAGGATAATATGTTTTTTTCAAGTGTCTAATCATAAGGGAGAGACGATTACAAATGAAATAATGGTCTGCTTAAAAGATTGGGGAATATGGAAAGTTTTTACAGTGATGGTGGACAATGCATCTTCTAATATTGTAGCTCTTTCGAGGTTAAAAACTAAGTTGGGTGAGAAGAAAGAAGCGGTAGTTCTTAACGGTGATTTGTTGCACATGAGATGTGTTTGTCACATTCTAAATCTAGTGGTTGGAGATGGTTTGGATGAATTACACTATTCTATAAGTGCTACTAGGAATGCAGTGAGATATTGTAGATCTTCACCAGCGCGGCTTACAAGATTTAAGGAGTGTGCACAGGAAGAAAATATTCAGTCTAATGCATTACTATGTTTGGATGTTCCAACTAGGTGGAACGCGACCTACTTGATGCTCGAGGCTGCATTAAAATTTAACAAAGCTTTTACAAGACTGGAAGGAGATTTGAATTACACAAGCTATTTTGAAGAGAAAGTGAAAGGTAAAAAAATTGATGGTCCGCCAAGTGAGGTCGACTGGGATAACGCAGGTGTGTTTCATAAGTTTTTGAAGACATTTTATGAGTTAACTCTTAAATTTAGTGGGTCATTATACTCCACTAGCAATCTTTATTTTTAAGAAATTTGTGAGGTTAAACAAGAGTTAAATGTTTTATCTAAGGACTATGATAGTTTGTTGGGTAGTATGGCAGCTAGTATGTTGAAAAAAATTGATAAATATTGGGGAGATCCTGAAAAAATGAATGTTGTCTTGTTTCTTGGTATAGTGCTCAATCCACGATATAAGTTAGAGTATGTGGCTGTGTGTTTTAGCTATATCTATGAAGAACCAGTTGCAAAAAGAATGTTAAGATCTATTGAGGGAGTGTTATGTAGGTTGTTTCATGAATATGATGATATCCCTCCACCAGTCACTAATTCAAGATCAATATTGGAAGAAACTTCTGAGTTTAACCTCACTGAAGCTTCCACTTTGGGTGCTAAAAGACAAATACATTCAACATTTTTGAAACAGAAGGCTGTAAAACATGGTGGAATCGAGAAAAATGAAGTTGACAGATACTTGGAGGCTGATTTAGATGAGTTTGGAGATGACTTTAATATACTAACATGGTGGAAACAAAATTCTAATAGGTATAAAGTTCTCTCAAGAATTGCTAAGAATGTTCTTGCCACTCCTATATCTACAGTAGCCTCAGAATCTGCTTTCTCAACTGGAGGTCGAATACTTGATCCATTTAGAAGTTCATTATCACCTAAGATGGTCCAGGCTTTAATCTGTTCTAAGAATTGGTTGAGTTCTCATGGTGAACCTGTAGTTCTACGTGAATATATGGACGTAGTTGAAGGTTACAAAGACTCTGTAGAAGTACTTCCAGGTGATAATTTTAAATTTATTATTAAAAAATTACTTAATATGTATTTGTTCAAAAATATTTTTATGTTAACTTTGTTTATTATTTTTTGAAAGGAGGCTTCTTTTCTTCCACGAGCCATGGAAGCAATGGAGTAAGAATATTCTTTCAAAGAACATCTATAAATATAATATTTTCATGAAGATGCAAATAACTTATGCACTATTCTTTTTTTTATTTTCATTGTATTATAGATTGAAAGACTAATAGCACAGGTAAGAAGTCGGAAGTTGAAGACAAGGATGAGAACCAAAATCAAGATATCACAAAGATTATTTTGTTCTAAGTTATATAGACATGGGTCTTATTATATTATGTTCAAAATTTTAATACTAAAGAAAGATTATATTTCATATGAATTTGCTTAATAAATCACTTGAATATATGCATATAATTATGTCATGTCTCCTTTTAGCCTTTTTATATGGTTAGCCTTTTTATATGGTTAGTATGTACTGTAAACTTTTAATTTCTAAAGTCGTGATTCAAGAAGGCTTAAAAAATATTTATTATTTTTAAATTAAAATAATAACTATATTTTAGAAAAGCTAGTTATCAAAGTAAAAACCGTGGTTTTGAACCAAACCAATCCGTTTTTTGATGGATTGGTTTGGTTTGGCTTGGTCTTAGCATTTTGTTGGTTTGGTTTGGTTTTAAATTTTTAAAAACCGCAATGATTGGTTCGGTTCAAAAATATGACGGATCCGGACCAAACCAAACCACGAACACCCCTAGACAACATATTGACTGGTCCAAACAAATCCATGTGCAATAGTTACAGTGGTTCTTCAATTGTAGATTCAAGCTTCTTTTTGAATGATGCCTTGATCTGTTTGCTTTTCTGAAAAGCATCACACAGTCCATCCTTCGAGAACTCGACTTGAGAAATGCCTCTCACTAGGTCTTTCGTGATTAATTCATTCATAGGCTTGAAGTTCATATGGGACAGCTTCTTATGCCACAGCCAACTTTTATCTTGACTTGCTTTGCTGAAAAGACAAGTAATAGAATCTGCATTGGATGACTTGAAGTCAGCTAGGTACACATTTCCTTTTCTCAATTCTATGAGAACCACTTTGTTGTTCTTCTCGTTTTTAAAAACACAGGCTTCTGAATTGAAGGTTACAGAGTTTCCTTTGTTACATAGCTGGCTGACACTTAGAAGATTGTGTTTGAGTCCATCCACTAGAGCAACTTCTTCAATGATGACGTTGTCTTTTGAAATCAAGCCATATCCCACAGTATACCCTTTGCTGTCATCTCCAAAAGTAATACTTGCACCAGCTCTCTGTTTGAACTCAGTAAGCAGGGTAGAATCTCCAGTCATGTGCCTTGAGCAACCACTATCCCGATATGAAATATTCTTTCTGTTTCCCTAATTGCTTGAAGAACTGACCTCTGCTTCATCTAATTTAGCCATTAGGGCTAGATTGACATAGCTTGTTTCTTCATCTTCATCCACCCCATCAGCTGCCCAATCATTTTCTTGAGTTAGGAAAGCCCTTTCCTTTTGTTTGAGCAGTTCAAAGTACTTCTTTTTGTAATCCACATGCTCAAACTTCTTTTTCTCAGAATCAGTATTTATGCATTTATTGGAAAAATGACTTTTGAATTAGATTTATCCACCATGTGTCTATTTGGCTTGGTTTCTTCAAAATTCCTTTTGAATTTGAGCTTGGAAAATCTTCTTGATAGGAGGGCCAGATGCTCATCTATATCATCCATTTCATCCTGATCAAAATATTGTTCATTCTCAGCCAGTAACCCTTTATCTTTGCCTTCACAAACCCTTAGGTTTGGTGCAGATTCCATATCTTCAACCTTCGTCTTTTTCCCTCTATCTTGTTTAGCTACCAAGGAAATAGATCCCCCTTTCTTCCTCCCTTTATCTAAATGCTCATCCTGCTCCATCTCGAGCTCATAGGTTTTTAAAATTCCATACAGTCTCTCAAAGTAAACTCTTTATAATCTTGAGAGTTTCTAAGAGAGACTGTCATAGGCTTCCATTATTTTGGTAGAGATCTTAGGAATTTCAGGTTCGAATCTTTTGTTTGGTAGATTCTTCCCTGCAGCTTCAGTGCATTTATTAGTTTTTGAAACGTACTGAAAATGTCACTTAAAGACTCAATTTCTTCATAATGAAAGTGCTCATCCTGTTGTATTATAAGTTGCATTTTGTTTTCCCTCACTTGTTCAGATCCATAACATATGATTTGAATTGTATCCCAAATGTCCTTAGCAATATTGCAGTTGATAACATTGTCAAACATGTCACCATCAAGACCATTGAATATAAGGTTTATAGCATTTTTATCTTTGTGCACTTGCTCAACTTCTTCATCTGTCCATTCTGATTATGGCTTTGGAATGCTTTGCTCACTGCCAACATCTCCTTCAACGTCTGTTGCAGCTCTACGAGAAACATGAGGACCTTTCTCAATGTAATCAACATACCTTTCATCTCGAGAGAGAAGATGTAGGTGCATTTTTACTTTCAATTGGTGATAGTTGTCTTTGTCCAGAAAAGGGATCTTCACTCTAACATCATTTCTACTCATATTGTTTGTTTATTTTGATCTTTAAACTCTTAGTTTGTCAAGAGCTTGATCTGATACCAATTGTTATACCCTAACAATCTAACCATAGAATTATAGAAGGGGGGTTGAATGTAATTCTGGTTTCTTTTTGAAATCATAGAATCTCTTTGTAAAAAATATATGTGTTTGAACAAGAAAAAGTGCAGAATAAAAGATCTAAGTATTCAAGACACAAAGTAAATAAACAAATGGTTTAAAAACTTTCTGGTGGATTAATCTTTCCACTAGAGATATATATGAATGAGAAATTTGTGATGCAAGAATGTACACAGCTGCTTACAAGTGTTTTTATAAAAGAACAGATAAATTCCTAACAGATGTACCTTTTTCTATTTTTCAGTTCAATTGATAATTGTTCTACTTGCTACACTTGGTTTATATATTACCAAGTTACACATGAAAAAGACAAACAGATAAAACAAAATATCTAAGTCTATTCACATGTTTCGTCATTTCTCTATTCAGCATCTTTGTATTTCTTCAAGTAAGCATGGAAATGGAAATGTTCCTTTGTTTTCTCAAACCTATAAATAGGCTGCCACATTCCTTTTGTATACAATCAACCCATGTGACTGTCCAGTCACTTTCAACTGTTATTTAAATTTGTTACTTATCGAGACTTCACTATTATTCGTCGATACTCCACATGAGATACCTGGCGAGTCTCTAATGGATCATCCGTTGAAAGTATCTTGAGTCATCCATCGAAGATTGGTAGTTTATTCGTTGAAAGTATCTTCATAGCAGTTGATATTGTTTACTTATGCAAAATTACAAGGCATCTAATATTTATAATTGGCCAACCAATTTTGCATATCTTTTTAGTAGTCAACATGACTTAGAATATTACACAACTTCTAAACTTCTAAGTTATTCCAGTATACAGAAATGTGCTGCAAAAACTTATTGAAATATAAGCTACTCTATCAACGGATGAACAAGTATGGTTATTCGTTGATAGTTACAAATTTACTTGATTAAATCTACTAAGGTGTTTTGGTGAATTATCATTAATCGTACAACATATTTCTAAAAAAGTGATTGGATAAAAGAACTTGAACAATCTTTAATGGGAGATGTTGTAGAAGAGTTTCGCGAAGTATTTAAAAAAAATAAAGGGATTACCAAGTAACCATATTTGAAAAAGGTTTCGAAGTTACGACATTAACTTGTAAATTCAAACACAAGTTAAGTGAACGAGAACAAGTTATTGTTGAACTTAAAATAGTTGCTTTGGAAGGTCATAAGCTTCTTACTGAAAACAACGAGCTCAAAAGTCAACTAGCTCATCAAGAAACTCTCATAAATAATAGGATTAATATCTTATTAAGATAAAAGAAGAATCTTGAGAGAATCGTTAAATAATTTACTAAGAGTAATGTTGTATTAGATAATATGGTATTTAACTCGAAGGAATCATTCAACCGGGAAGGTTTATGATATAATGTGAATTCTCCACCTAAAAGAGAGAATCAAACTCCTATAACCTCGAAGGATACAATTCCAAAATCACCTAATAAGTGTTTGTATTGCAATAAAGATGGATATATATGTCTATATTGCAACGCTAAAGAAGGTGAAAGTAAGAAGAATTATAAATGAATTTCTAAAAGTGAACTTACTAAGAATATCGAAACGAAAGGTGCTCACAATAAAGGAAAAATGGTAAAACAATGATAAGAAGCAACCTAAGTTTCATTATCATCAAGAACCGATTAGTTTTCATCAAAGGAATGTGAAAAATCAAACCAGTACTAGTTTTAATACTACTAGACCTTTAAACATTTTAAACAAGGTTATAATGCTAGATATTCAAATGGTCATGATCATACTCGTAATTTAAATGAAAATGTCATGCCTAGGAATATAAGACATTTGAATTCTAGGTCGAGTCATAATAATTATGCTAGACCTCGTGTTAACAATTTGCACGTTCATGATAATTCATATAGAAGATACTCGAATCATCTTGCATATACTAGACATGTTAGTGCTAATGTAGTTCCTAGAAATATGTCATATGCTCCTCATAGAAATCCTTATCATATTTCTAATAGGAATCAAGAATCTAGAAATTTATATGCTCTTAATGTTGACTATCCTATGCCTGGATTCTTGTATGCAAACTCTAGTGTCCCTTATTATAATATCTGGGACATGACGTGTAATTATTTTTATCAATAAATGATTTTTATGTCATTTTATGTGAATTTTGGTGAATTATCTAGATGATTGGTGTTGTTATTTGAATTTTCATATGTGGTAAAGTCTAGGTATGTTAATTTTATTATGTCCAGAATAAAATATAGAGAATTAAAGTATTTTTCTGGTAATTTTTGGAGTATTATATGATTTTATATTGATTTGTGAATTTATTATTTATTTTATGAATAATTACAAAATTATTTTATAAAGCCGGGAATCGTCCAACCTCAATCGGTTTTACGTTTTTATAACCCGAAACTCTTCCGAAAACTCCTTCCTAACCTAATCTGGTAATTCCGGACATTTTCCATGTTTTAAAGGTTTGACGCAATATTTTCGATACGCTAACCCTTTTTGAGAACATTATCTTCGTACAAATCATTTTATAAATGCCCGGTTTTGATAATTATCCGAAAAAGGATAATGCTTATCCAAAACAGGATAGTGCTTATCCAAAACAGGATAATGTTTATCCAAAACTATCGTATTTATAGTTACTTAGCGGCAAAGCAACATATTTATCGATCCAACACGATCCAGAACGTACTAATAATCCATAAATATAAATAGCCCTTTTCTTATTTCATTTCACCCGCATAATCAAAATCAGACAGTACAAACCCCTGAAAACCAGATAAAACCCTATTAAAATACCTTATTCCTGAAAATCAATCGCACAAACGAAGGCGTTATCGAACTCCGATTCGGGCGTGTAATATATCAAAATGAAGCTCTCGAAAACCTCTTTCTGAATTAATCATCTATTTTTGTGCAAGAATCAAAAGGAAGCGAGATGTAGAAAGGAAAAACAAGTGGTCAGTGAGTGGGAACCAATTTACAAGTGTTAGTAAAGTGAAAGCGAATTGATAAGGCAAGTGTCCCTAATCTTTCTTGTAGTATAATTGCGAATACTTTTGAACTCTTTTCATTATGTTGCAGTTATTCCCAGTAGTTCTTATTCTATATTGCAAGAACTTTGAAGTACTTAACCCTAAACCTTGATCCTTATTGATCTTGAGCCGCAAGCCTGATTTCTTGTAAACCATTGATTGTTGAATTCTTGGATACGAACCATACATATCTGATACTACTTCACAAATATATATCTACCATATACTAATCCTTGATATGAGATTACTTAGCAGACAAACCTTTATGCCTTGTATAATAGGATACCATTCCTTGTAACCTTTGCACCCTTGGTCTTCTACACTCTGATTCTTTCCCTGAATTGGAAGTCAATCTTCTTTTTTACCTTGTTATACCTTCATGGTATTGTGAATCACCTTATGCTTCAAGATAAATGTTATTTTGATTCAGTTTATTGAATTACATTGTTTATCATGTTATTATTATAGAATTGGATTGTTTTTAAATATGGACCAGACTTGTGGTCATAATAGGCCAATGTGTGCCTTGGATCCAGTATATAGAGCAAAGCTGGGAGCCTTGCTCGGGGTTAGTGCGTGACTGATCAGCAGCCTAACCTTGGTTTTTAAAATAAAAGTGAATATCCAATTCTAATCATTGCTTATCAGGAAAATTGATTCCCTATATCATTTCAATTAATCATTATTTAATCTCAGTGTTGTCATTGTGACTTGCTGAACTAGTAGCTCACTCTTGCAAATCTGTTTAGGTTCTTTTCCAGTTTAGAAGGAAACTGATGATGGCGAGGATCCCCGGTCGAGTGTTCCAGCTAGGTTTTCAAGTTGTAATGGAATAAGCTAGCGGAAGTTGTGTGACTTGGTGTGTGCTAAAAGTTTGTAATAAAGTTTGACTTCAAATGTAAGATAAATAAATTTGGGATGTGGTACATTTGTAATAAATAAGATTGTGGCTTGTGGATATACTTTAAACTGTTGCGATCCTTGATTTTGGTAAGTAGGGTCATTGCATATATTATTATATTCATAAACAGGTTTAAATATGGTGTGTGTGTGTTGTGGACCCCAAACTTCTGACCCGGGTTGGGAAGGCATCACAGGTTTGGCATCAGAGCTAAAGTTTAAAGTCACTATCACAAGCCTAGATTGTCGAGAATGGGTAGAGGGTTAAGATTAGTATTAGGAAATAAAAAAATAGAACGTTGAGAGGTTGAGTGCGGCTAAATAGTAGGTTTTAGTATGATTCGTGGTGAGATTCAAGATTCTTATCTAGAAGCGTAATTTTCAGATAGCGACGATGGCAGATTCCTTTATTTCGATATCATCTGATCACTCGGAGCCGTCAGTTGGAGGACCGTCAGCTGATCCACGCCCTACTCTTCCACCGGTGTCAGCTATAGTACTAGTTGTGACAGTTGCACCGTTACAAGCTATTCCACTTCTTAGCGTGAGACCACCTAAATGACAGAAATGATGTGATAAGTGATATATGTATAATAGTGTATAGTGTATATTATCGGACTTTTGGTAGGAGTGCGAATAAACTAGACCTGCTGAATAAGGAATAGGCCTGTTGTACCTTTGCCTTGAATAAAATGTTTTGTGCTTGTACCACTAAACTTTGATATATATCAGTACCTTTCCTTTCCAGTATTATCATTTACTTTACCATACCTGTTTTATCTTACTGCACCAGTTATAAAACTCTTGTGATAACATGTACCCTATTTCCCTTAACTGTTTACATTCTGTAAAGAAGCATGCAATTTACTTAGTTCGGCTATTAAAAATGTTTTCAAAAGAGATATTTCTATTTTACAAAATATTTTCACAAAAAGGATTATATTTTAAAGGCTAAATAAATTATTTGATTCTTTACATAAAAGGTCTCCCAGAAGAAATACTCGTTCGACCAACCAGAATGAAGAAACCAACAACAACAACACCCAAGACAACAACAACCAGAATGCCAACCAAGGTCCCATAGACCCAAATATAGCCCAGATTCTTCAGATCTTGGCTCAACAAATAGTTCACCTGACTCAACAACAGCAGAGGCAAACCAACCCTCGGGTAACCTTTAAGACCTTTCAAGCGGTGAATCCACCAGAGTTTACGGGTTCTGTAGATCCCATTGAGGCAAGAGTCTGGTTGAAGGAAATTGAGAAGGCACTTGCCTTAGTTAAAGTAAGAGAGGAGCAGAAGACTGAGTTTGCAAGTTACTACCTAAAGAATGAAGCCACCTACTGGTGGGAAACTTTTAAGATGTTGGAAGGTATAGATGATGTTATGTGGGATAGATTCAAGGAGCTGTTTTTAGAGAAGTATTTCCCCCGGTTTGTTTAAGATCAAATGGAGTTGAAATTTCTGGAGCTAAAGCAGGGGAATATGTCAGTGGCGGATTATGAAAGTAAGTTTAAAGAGTTGTCTAGGTTTGTGCCATCATATGTGGACACTGATAGGAAGAAAGCTAAGAGGTTTCAGCAAGGACTCAAGCCATGGATCCTAGGGAAGGAGGCCATATTTGAGTTGGATACGTATGCGGGAGTTGTGCAGAAGGCTATGATTGCGGAGACAGAGAGTGAAATGTCTCAGAAGGAGAAGGAAGGTAAGAAGAGGAAGTTTGAGGGAAGTGAAGGACAGTCCGAAGCAGGGAAGTTTCCAAATTTTAATCAGAGAAAGGGCAAGTTCCAGCCCAGAAGAAATTTTAACAAACAGAATGTAGGAAACGGAGGCCAAATTAACCGTCCAGCCATTGGGAACCAGCCAATCCAGTCTAGACCAACTATGCAAGACTGTCAAGTCTGTGGGAAGAAACATGGTGGAGTTTGCAATAAGTTGAATGTGGTCTGCTACAGATGCAACCAGAAGGGGCACTATTCAAGGGAGTGCCGTAATCAGCCAGCCAGAGAGCCAGTCAATAAGGACCAGCCTACCAAGAATCAGGAAGGCAAGGTTCTAGCAATTGGATTTACTTGTTTCAAGTGTGGAAAGCCAGGACATATCGTAAAGGATTGCAAGGCACCAATTCCAGTCAACAATATATTATGTATCATAAGAGCTACTCTAACAATGAATGAACCTCCCAGAGCTAGAGTTTATGACATGTCTGTGAAGGATGCTATCGTGGATACTAATATTGTGGCAAGTACGCTTTTTGTGAACTCCTTATGTGCTAAAGTGCTAGTAGATTCGGGAGCAACTCGATCATTTTTTTCTCAAGGTTTTGTTGATAAGTTGAATTGTCCGGTTGAATTGTTAAGTGGGATTATGACGGTAGAATTAGCAAATTAGGAGCATGTATCTGTTAACCAAGTGTGTAAGAGCCGTGAGATTGAGATTACTGGCCATAAGTTTGATGCTGACTTGATTCCCTTTAAGTTTGGAGAGTTTGATGTTATTTTAGGAATGGATTGGATATCTAAGCACGAAGCTCGGGTAGAATGTCGTAATAAGAAAGTAATACTGAAGATACCAGACGAGAAAGTGGTGACGTTTAGAGGCCAGAGACAAGCGAAGAAGTTCTTGACGATGATTCAAGCTAAGAAGTTACTACGACAAGGATGCGAGCATTTCATTGCTTATGTGATAGATAGAAGTCAGGAGCCAGCAAAGCTGGAAGACATTCCAGTGGTAAATGAATTTCTAGACATAATTCCAGAAGAATTACCAGGACTTCCTCCAGATAGAGAAATTGAATTTGCAATCGACTTGGCACCTGGAATGGAACCAGTATCTAAGGCCCCTTACAGAATGGCGCCAGTGGAAATGAAGGAATTGGCAAAATAATTGCAAGAATTGTTGGAGAAAGGAGTGATTAGACCCAGTATATCCCCATGGGGTGCACCGATACTATTTTTTAAGAAGAAAGACGGAAGCATGAGATTATGCATCGATTATCGAGAACTTAATAAGCTTACGATCAAGAACAAGTATCCATTACCTCGAATTGATGATTTGTTTGATCAGCTGAAAGGAGCCAAGTACTTCTCTAAGAATGATTTGAGATCTGGATATCACCAAGTGAAGATCAAACCTGAAGATATACCAAAGACATCTTTCAAAACAAGGTATGATCTTTATGAATTCTTAGTAATGTCTTTTAGGTTGAGCAATGCCCCAACTGCATTTATGGACTTGATGAACATAATTTTCAAGGAATATCTGGACAAGTTTGTCATTGTGTTTATTGATGATATCTTGATTTACTCAAAATCAATGGAAGACTACGCGGAGCATGTAAGGACAGCTTTGGGAATTTTGAGAAAGAAGAAATTGTACGCAAAGTTTTCAAAGTATGAGTTTTGGTTACAAGAGGTTCAATTTTTAGGACACATAGTCAGTAGTGAAGAGATCAAAGTGGACCCAGGGAAGATTGAAGCTATTACGAATTGGAAAAGGCCAAAAACACCAACAGAGGTGATAAGTTTCTTAGGACTGGCAGGATATTATCGACGATTTGTTCAAGATTTATCAAAGATTGCGGCGCCTTTGACGAAGCTTACCAGGAAAAATGAGAAGTTTATATGGAATGAGAAATATGAAGAAAGTTTTCAAGAATTAAAGAAGAGGCTAATCACGACACCTGTTTTGTCACTTCTAGATGATCAAGGGAGTTTCGTAATCTATAGTGATGCTTCTCATAAGGGATTAGGTTGTGTTTTGATGCAGCATGATAAAGTCATTGCGTATGCATCTAGACAACTGAAACCTCATGAGCACAAGTATCCTACTCATGACTTGGAATTAACAGCGATAGTATTAGCCTTAAAAATTTGGAGACACTACTTATATGGAGAAGGATGTTAGATTTATACGGATTATAAGAGCTTGAAGTACATATTCATGCAAAAGGAGCTTAATATGAGACAGAGGAGATGGTTGGAGTTGATCAAAGACTATGATTGCACGATTAACTATCATCCAGGAAAAGCGAATGTGGTGGCAAATGCATTAAGCAGAAAAGAAAGGCTGAATATGTTGACAATACCTGAAGAATTATATAAGGAATTTCAAAAATTGGACTTGGAGGTCAGAATTTACAAACCTGATGAAGCGAAGATGTACAGTATGACTTTTTAACCAGAATTGTTAGAGAAGATAAAAAAATGCCAAGAGGAAATAATGGATCAGGATATCAATCGGTTTATCGGAGAAGAAGTATGCACTCAGAAGGACGATCAGGGTATTCTCAGATTTTCATCCAGAACTTGGATACCACCAGTGGCAGAATTGAAGAATGAAATTCTACAAGAAGCTCACAACTCGAGGTATTCCATTCATCCAGGAAGCACCAAGATGTACAGAGATTTAAAAGAGAATTATTGGTGGCCAGACATGAAGAGAGAAATTGTGGAATGGGTTAACAAATGTTACACGTGTCAGAGAGTTAAGGCGGATCACCAGAGACCAAGTGGATTATTACAGCCACTAGAGATTCCAGAATGGATGTGGGAGCACATTGCTATGGATTTTATAGTTCTATTACTAAGGACGAAAGCGAACCATGGTGCTATTTGGGTGATAGTGGACAGGCTAACCAAATCAGCGCATTTCTTGCCTATCAATGAAAGATTTTCAATAGATAAGTTGGTTCATATATATTTAAAGGAAATAGTAATGCGTCATGGAGTCCCTGTGTCTATTGTGTTGGATCAAGATCCACGATTAAATTCAAGATTTTGGAGAAGTTTTCAAGAATGTTTGGGAACTAAGTTGAATATGAGTACGGCTTATCATCCGCAGACGGATGACCAAAGCGAGAGAACAATCCAAATAATTGAAGACATATTACTGTGCGTGCCATTAATTTCAAAGAAAATTGGGATGAGCATTTGCGCTTAGTGGAGTTTGCTTACAATAACAGTTATCATGCCAGTATCGGAATGCCTCCCTATGAAGCTCTTTATGGACGCAAATGTCGATCACCAATATATTGGGACAAAGTCGGAGAACGTAAGATACTTGGACCCGAGTTGGTACAACAGACTAGTATATTGGGACAAAGTTATTGAGGTTATTCAGAGAACGCTAATTGCAGCACAAGATCGTCAAAGGAAATATGCAGACCAATCCAGAAGGATATAGAATTCGAAGAAGGAAATTCAGTGTTACTGAAACTGTCACCGTGGAAAGGATTATCGAGATTTGGAAAGAAAGGGAAGTTGAGTCCTAGATACGTTAGACCTTTAAAAGTTTTGAAAAGTGTCGGCAATGTAGCAAACGAATTGGCGTTACCCCCGCACATGGAGCATATTCATAATGTTTTTCATGTATCGATGCTTAAGAAGTATAATCCAAACTCTAGGCATATAATTGAGTATGAGCCGACAGAACTTCAGGCAGATTTATCGTATGTAGAGAATCCAATAGAGATTCTAGAAAAGAGAGAGAAGGTATTGAGAAATAAAGTTGTGAATTTAGTAAGAGTATTCTGGAGAAACCCAAAGGTTGAAGAATCAACCTGGGAGTTGGAAAGTGATATACGAGAAAAGTACCCGCAATTGTTTACTTAGGAGATTCTGAGGACATAATCCTTTTAAGGGGGGAGGATGTAATATCCGGGACATGACGTGTAATTATTTTTATTAATAAATAATTTTTATGTGATTTTATGTATTTTTGGTGAATTATCTGATGATTGGTGTTGTTATGTGAATGTTCATATGTGGTAAAGTCTAGGTATGTTAATTTTATTATGTCTAGAATAAAATATAGAGAATTAAGGTATTTTTCTGGTAAATTTTGGAGTATTAGAAGATTTTATATTGATTTATGAATTTATTAATTATTTTCTAAATAATTACAAAATTATTTTATAAATCCGAAAATCGTCCAACCTCAACCATTTTTACGTTTTTATAACCCGAAACTCTTCTGAAAACTCCTTCCTAAGCTAATATAGTAATTCCGGACATTTTCCATGGTTTGACTTTTTCGATCCGAATTATGGTTTGACCCGTGCACGACCCGTTGCAATATTTTCAATACGCTAAACCTTTTCGATAACATTATCTTCGTACAAATTATTTTATAAAAATCCCGGTTTTGATAATTATCCGAAATAGGATAATACTTATCCAAAACATGATAGTGTTTATCCAAAACAGGATAATGTTTATCCAAAACTATCGTATTTATAGTTATTTAGCGGCAAAGCAACATATTTATCGATCCAACACAATCTAGAACGTACTAATATTCTGTAAATATAAATAGCCCTTTTCTTATTTCATTTCACTCGCATAATCATAATCAGACAGTACAAACCCCTGACAACCAGAGAGAACCCTATTAAAATACCGTATTCTTAAAAATCAATCGCACAAACGAAGGCATTATCGAACTCCGATTCAGGCGTGCAATATATCAAAATGAAGCTCTTGAAAACTTCTTTTTGAATCAATCATTTATTTTTATGGAAGAATTAAAAAGAAGTGAGACATAGAAAGGGAAAGCAAGTGGTCAGTGAGTGGGAACCAATTAACAAGTGTTAGTAAAGTGAAAGCGAATTGATAAGGCAAGTGTCCCTGATCTTTCTTGTAGTATAATTGTGAATACTTTTGAACTCTTTTCATTATGTTGCAGTTATTCCCAGTAGTTCTTATTCTATATTGCAAGTACTTTGAAGTACTTAACCCTAAACCCTGATTCTTATTGATCTTGAGCCGCAAGCCTGATTTCTTGCAAACCATTGATTGTTGAATTCTTGGATACGAACCACACATATCTGATACTACTCAACAAATAAATATCTACCGCATACTGATCCTTGATATGAGATTGCTTAACAGACGAACCTTTATGCCTTGTATAACAGGATACCATTCCTTGTAACCTTTGCACCCTTGGTCTTCTACACTCTGATTCTTTCCCTGAATTGAAAGTCAATCTTCTTATTTACCTTATTATAACTTCATGGTATTGTGAATCACCTTATGCTTTAAGATAAATATTGTTTATGATTCAGTTTATTGAATTACATTGTTTATCATGTTATTATTATAGAATTGGATTGTTTTAAATACGGACCAGATTCGTGGTCGGACCAGATTCGGGTCGGACCAGATTCATGGTCGGACGAGATTCGTGGTCGGACCAGATTCGTGGTCATAATAGGCCAATGTATGCCTTGGATCCAGTATATAGAGCAAAGATGGGAGCCTTGTTCGAGGTTAGTGCGTGACTGATCAGCAGCCTAACCTTGGTTGTTAAAATAAAAGTGAATATCCAATTCTAATCATTGCTTATCAGGAAACTTGATTCCCTATATCATTTCAATTGATCATTTTTTAATCTCAGTGTTGTCATTGTGACTTGCTGAGCTAGTTAGCTCACTCTTGTGAATCTGTTTATGTTCTTTTCCGGTTAAGACGGAAACTGGTAATGGCGAGGATCCCCAGTCGAGTGTGCCAGCTAGGTTTTCAAGTTGAAATGGAATAAGCTAGCGGAAGTCGTGTGACTTGGTGTGTGCTAAAAGTTTATAATAAAGTTTGACTTCAAATGTAAGATAAATAAATTTGGGATGTGGTACATTTGTAATAAATAAGATTGTGGCTTGTGGACATACTTTAAACTGTTATGATCCTTGATTTTGGTAAGTAGGGTCATTACATATATTATTATATTCATAAACAGGTTTAAATATGGTGTGTGTGTGTTGTGGACCCCAAACTTCTGACCCGGGTTTGGAAGGTGTCACACTTATGATGTGCTAATACCCGAGCCCTCAAGTAAGAAGGGTACATATAGGTTTTATTAATCTTTATGTAGGTGTGCCTAGCTGCTAAGAAAGATATGTGGTTTCTTAACAGTGGTTGTTCACGACATATGACCGGTAATAAGTCTTTTCTAAACAACATTAGAAAGGTTACTGCAGGAATTGTAACTTTTGGAGATAGCAGTAAAGGTGACGATATTTGTATTGGTGTTATTGGTAATGTAAGCTTTAAAATAAATGTCACTGGACTAAAATACAATTTTCTTTCAATAAGTCAACTATGTGATAATGGTTTCCAAGTCATGTTTTATCAGACTCATTGTTCTGTTTTTGATAAAGATCAAAAATCGGTCATAACATGTCCACGAGATAAAAATGTTTATGTGTGTAACGTCAATAATTATGAAAATGTGTCTTTGGTTTTTACTAATGAGGATCCAAGGTTATGGCATCGATGACTTGGTCATGTCAATATGAAACTCATTAAGAACAAATGTTCAAATAAACACCCTCGTAGCTTACCGAAACTCAATTTCATAAAAGATTATATATGTGAAGCTTGCGTAATTGGGAAACAAATTTGAGCATCTCATAAAGCCAAATTCATGGTGTCTACTACTATACCCCTTGAGCTTTTTCATATAGATCTTATTGGACCCGTACCCGTACAAAATTTGGGAGGTTGTTCGTATACTCTCGTATTAGTCGATGACTTCTCACGATATATGTGGACGTAGTTTCTTAAAGAAAAAAGCGCTGCATTTGAATCATTTATTGCTCTTTGTAAAAGTATACAAACTACGAGTTTGTAAACTTTTGTAAAATAAGTGGTATTACTCATAACTTCTCTCCTCCTTATACACCCCAATCAAATGGGGTAGTTGAAATGAAGAATTGAACGTTGCAAGAAATGAAAAAAACTATGCTTGTGAATATCGTCGACCTAAATAGCTTTGGGCTGAAGCGATGTCAACGGGTTGCTATGTTCTTAATCGAGTATTACTCCGACCTATTTTAATGAATTCTCCTTATGAGCTTTATTTTAATAAAACCCCAAAGATAAGCTACTTCAAAGTATTTGGAAGTAAATGCTTTATTTTGAATATAAAAGATTATCTAACAAATTTGACCTTAAATCAAGTGAGGGTGTATTTCTAAGTTATTCAAATACAAGCAAGGCTTATCGTGTATTTAATCTTAGAAATTTAATGGTGGAAGAATCACTGAACGTAGTATTTGAAGGGTTTTTACCACATAAACGCAACAAAAATGTAAATTTAAATCTTAAAAAAAAACGAAACCCTCCGCAGGATCCATGCGAAAAATAATATTTAATTTATAGTTCAGTATGTTTACTTTAAGAAGCTTTATCTTAATGGAAAGATGGAGGTCTTTAATAGCGATCCAAGAACGATGAATGAAAATCCCTAGCAGCTGCTCTTCAAGTGTGAAGCACTCCACCGGTATCCACCAAGAGTACAATGTGATGGAGGAGGAAGAGGTTGAGAGAATTAGTTGCCTCCTTCTTATTCTACTTTAGAATTAGGGTTAATTATTTGGGTTGAGGCAAATAGGGTTTATAATAGTATATTTATAGGAAAAAATTTCAGCTGAAAATTTTCCATAAAATATTATTATTATTAACCCTTTAATTGATTATTCTTATTAACCAATTAACTAATAATTAAAACACCTTTTAATCATTAATCCCTTTTCTAAACACTTTAGAAAAATAATTCTCTCACTTGATTTAATTTCCAAAAATAAATTCTTAATTAATAATATTAAGAATTAATTAAATCTCATTTAATCAATTATTAAATCTGCTAATTAATTATTTATTAAACAAATAAATAATTAGCAGCCACTATTAATTAATTCCTCCACCATTAAATCATTCTCTTTTATGGTGTGACCCTGTAGGTTCAATATTAAGCCGGTAGTGGAAATAAATAATAATAAAACTATTTTATCATTATTTATATAAATTCTCTAATTCATTAAATATGATTAATTAATAAATTAATCATATTTATTCTACATCATGAGGGATACTTCTCAGCATATCGCGACTATCCGGATAATACGAATTCACTGCTTAGAATACCAAGAACCTATTTAGTGAGTAGTTACCGTACAATTAATTCCTTCTACCCTGCAATGTCACGATTAAATACAAGGCATGGAACTTGTGTAAAGCCTATCTTATTTAATCATTTGCTTTCCCATTCACTATGCCTAGTTCTATTTAATGTAAATTAGAAACTCCTTTCTAATTTCATTCACTCTGGCCAGAGATTCCTGAACTAGCATAAGTGGATCAGCATTGAACATTCTCTTCCTTCACTGGAAGGGGTAGATCCTTTATTGATCATACACTATCTTCGTGTATAAATTCCTATACCCAGTAGAGACCTTATAATTGTCCCTGGAGACTAAGAACTAAACCAAAGCATAGTTCAGTGTACACAAGATGACTATGATGACCTCAAGTCTAAGGATACTTGTACAACTATCACTATGTGAACAACTGCTGACACGCGAGTGAACTCCATCAGTTGTTCAGCTGTGTGAGTCATGTTTAGTAAACTTATTCTATAATAAACACATACATACTAGCTATAGTGTCACCACATAAATGTCTATGAGAACAGACATCCTTCTTAATGAAGGAAGCATAGTATGTACCGATCTTTGCGGATTACTAATTACCAGTTAGTAATCCTACGACCTGGAAATATTTAAGTTCAGAGTTATCATCTTTTAGGTCTCATTATTATGATCTCATCATAATCCATAAAAAGCTTTACTCTAAACTATGGTATATCTTATTTAAACACTTAAATAGATAAAGTCCGCAATAAAACCAAAACAAGTCTTTTATTAATATCAATGAAATCAAAACAGATTACATAAAAGTTATTCCTAAATCATCATACATGATTGGACTTAGGACACATCTCTTTCAATCTCCCACTTGTACTAAAGCCAATCACTCTGGTATCTAATACCCATCTTGTCTTTACGACGATCAAAGTGACTTTGAGAAAGTGGCTTTGTTAAAGGGTCTGCTATGTTGTTATGTGTGTCAACTCTCTTGACGTTGACATCTCCTTTTTCAACAATCTCCCTAATCTGATGAAAGCTTTGCAAAACATTTCCTATAAGAAGTATGTCATCCACATACAATACAAGAAATGTTACCGCACTCCCACTAACCTTCTTGTAGACACATGGTTCATCTATATTTTTGATAAAACCAAATTCTTTGATTGTCTCATCAAAATGGATGTTCTATCTATGACAAGCTTGCCTTAAACCATATATGGTTTGCAACAGCTTACACACTAGGTGTTCATTTCCCTTGGAAAGAAAACCCTCTGGTTGTGTCATATACAGTTTCTCTTCAAGTTCCCCATTGAGGAAGGCCGTTTTCACGTCCATTTGCCAGATCTCATAGTCGTAGTAAGCAGCAATCGCAAGCAAAATCCGAATTGATTTTAACAGGGCTACAGGCGAAAAAGTTTCATCAAAGTCAATCCCTTGCCTTTGTTTGAATCCTTTTGCCACGTGCCTGGCCTTATAGGTCTCCACCTGGCCATCTGTTCCAATCTTTCTTTTGTATACCCACTTGCACCCAATAGGCTTAACACCTTCAGGCACCTCAACCAGAGTCCATACTTGGTTGGTATACATAGATTCCATTTTGGATTTAATGGTACTATACCATTTCTCTGAGTCAACACTATTCATAGCCTCATTATAGGTCATAGGGTCGTTTTCATCAATGAATGACAACTCATTGTCATTCTCAATGACAAGGCCATAATACCTCTCAGGTTGGCGAGACACTCTCCCTAACCTACGAATGGGCTGTTCCAAAGAAGGTTGTTTAGTTTGAACAGGTCTTTCCACTTGATCCATAGTAGTTTGTGCTTCTTGAACTTCATCAAGTTCAATTTTGCTCCCACTATTTCCTTCAAGGATAAACTGCTTTTCCAAGAAGGTAGCATGTCTGGAGACAAACACCCGATGATCGGTGTAAAAGTAATACCCTAAAGTCTCTTTAGGATATCCCACAAGATTACATTTTACGGATCGAGATTCCAGCTTATCTGGGTCAACTTTCTTGACATAAGCTGGACATCCCCAAATCTTAACGTTTTTAAGACTCGGTTTCCTTTCTTTCCATATCTCATATAGAGTTTGAGGAACAGATTTGGAAGGCACCTTATTCAGTAAATATGCTGAGGTTTCCAATGCATAACCCCATAGGAATACTGGAAGATTCACATAGCTCATCATGGACCGAACCATGTCTAACAAAGTCCGATTTCTCCTTTCAGATACCCTATTCAACTGTGGAGTATATAGAGGAGTCCACTGGGAGACTATACCATTTTCTTTGAGATAAGCTAGAAACTCTCTATTAAAGTATTCACCACCTCGATCTGATCGAAGAGTTATAATACTATGTTTGGTTTGTTTCTCCACTTCATACTTATATTCTTTGAACTTTTCAAAGGCTTCAGACTTGTGTTTCATCAAATACATATATCTGAATCTAGATCGATCATCTATGAAAGCAATGAAGTATGAAAATCCACCCATGGCTTATGTAGACATTGGTCCACATACATCTATGTGTACCAATCCTAGCATATCTGCAGCCCTCTCTCTATGTCCACTAAATGGAGATTTGGTCATTTTACCCAATAGACAAGACTCACATGTAGGATATGATTCAAAATCAAAGGGGTCAAGTAACCCTTCCTTATGCAATGTCTGTAGTCTATTTTCACTAATATGACCAAGTCCGCAGTGCCACAAGAAAGTGAGATTTTCATCATCCCTTTTTCTTTTATTAGTATGTTCAATTTGTAGTAAATTATGCTCTACGTCACATACATACAGACCATTGTTTAAAATACCACTTCCATAAAGAACGTTATCTCTAAGAATTGAACATTTATTATTCTGAATAACAAACGAAAATCCAGCCAAGTCTAACATGGAATAGAAATAATATTCCTCACAATCGAGGGAACAAAATAACAATTATTTAGAACAGTAGTCTTGCACGTAGGCATATGTAAATGAAATGATCCTACAGCTTCAGCAGCAACTCTTGCTCCATTTCCCATCCGTAGAATCACCTCCTCTTCTTCAAGAGTCCTACTTCTCCTTAGTCCCTGTAACGAATTGCAAATATGAGAACCACAGGCGGTATCTGATACCCAAGTAGAAATTTGACTTAGTGACTTAGCGATCCAAGAACGATGAACGGAAATCCCTAGCAGCTGCTCCTCAAGTGTGAAGCACTCCACCGGTATCCACCAAGAGTACAATGTGATGGAGGAGGAAGAGGTTGAGAGAATTAGTTGCCTCCCTCTTGTTCTACTTTAAAATTAGGGTTAATTATCTGGGTTGAGGCAAATAGGGTTTATAATAGTAAATTTATAGGCAAAATTTTCAGCTGAAAATTTTCCATAAAATATTAGTATTATTAACCCTAATTGATTATTCTTATTAACCAATTAACTAATAATTAAAACACCTTTTAATCATTAATCCCTTTTCTAAACACTTTAGAAAAATAATTCTCTCACTTGATTTAATTTCTAAAATTAAATTCTTAATTAATAATATTAAGAATTAATTAAATCTCATTTAATCAATTATTAAATCTGCTAATTAATTATTTATTTCACAAATAAATAATTACCATCCATTATTAATTAATTCCTCCACCATTAAATCATTCTCTTTTATGGTGTGACCCTGTAGGTTCAATATTAAGCCGGTAGGGGAAATAAATAATAATAAAACTATTTTATCATTATTTATATAAATTCTCTAATTTATTAAATATGATTAATTAATAAATTAATCATATTTATTCTACATCGTGAGGGATACTTCTCAGCATATCGCGAATATCCGGATAATACGAATTCACTGCTTAAAATACCAAGAACCTATTCAGTGAGTAGTTACCATACAATCAATTCCTTCTACCCTGCAATGTCAGAATTAAATACAAGGCATGGAACTTGTGTCAAGCCTATCTTATTTAATCATTTGCTTTCCCATTCACTATGTTTAGTTCTATTTAATGTAAATTAGAAACTCCTTTCTAATTTCATTCACTCTGGCCAGAGATTCGTGAACTAGCATAAGTGGATCAGCATTGAACATTCTCTTCCTTCACTGGAAGGGGTAGATCCTTTATTGATCATACACTATTTTCGTGTACAAATTCTTATACCCAGTAGAGCCCTTATAATTATCCCTGGAGACTAAGAACTAAACCAAAGCATAGTTCAGTGTACACAAGATGACTATGATGACCTCAAGTCCAAGGATACTTGTACAACTATCACTATGTGAACAACTGCTGACACGTGAGTGAACTCCATCAGTTGTTCAGCTGTGTGAGTCATGTTTAGTGAACTTATTCTATAATAAGCACCTACATACTAGCTATAGTGTCACCACACAAATGTCTATGAGAACAGACATCCTTCATAATGAAGCAAGCATAGTATGTACCGATCTTTGCGGATTACTAATTACCAGTTAGTAATCCTATAATTTAAGTTCAGAGTTATCATCTTTTAGGTCTCATTATTATGATCTCATCATAATCCATAAAAAGCTTTACTCTAAACTATGGTATATCTTATTTAAACACTTAAATAGATAAAACCCGCAATAAAACCAAAATAAGTCTTTTATTAATATCAATGAAATCAAAACAAATTACATAAAAATTCCTAACTCATCATACATGATTGGACTTAGGACACATCTCTTTCAGTATTCAATGAACCAAAACCACTTTCGAAGTTTAAAGATTTGGTTGAAAAGGAAGAGACTTCAAAAGAAGATTGTCAATGTAACAACTGTGATTTTTGCGATGTATTTGTGTGAATAGAATAAAGTTTTGTGCTATGAATGTGGATTATGTGGAATTATGTATATAATAAAAAGATAAATGGTTTTTGTGGTTTATGTTTAATTTTTGTGAAATAGTAATAAGAAACGAGCAAAGTCTCTTTCCATTTAGATGAGTCAGATGAGGATTTAAGCTATGATTGTCGGGCCGTCAAGTAGAACAAGACCCGTTATTTAATGGTTGGATTATAAAGGGAACTATGTGCTAAAGTATAAAGATACGAATTGTGGTGGTTACTATTCTGTGAATATATGTTATTTGACGATTACGAGTATGAATCTATGATTCACGAGTTTTTAATGGCTTTAAAAAGGATTTATTTGATTTATACAAGGATTTATTGATCCTTACATAAATTTATAAAATTATTAAAATATGATCAAGGTGCGAAATTTGTTTCACTAGCTTTGGAATAATCCCAAATACTTTTCAAAATTGATAGTCGGAATTATTTTGATGTTCTGATATTTTAAAATGACTTTAAGGAGTTTATTTCAATATTTGGGATTTATTTGTAAAATCTATTATAAAGATGATCTATTCGCTCAAAATTTATTTCAAAATATGGGGGAAGAGCTAATTTTATGCTCTTTATTTTAAAAATAGAATTTATGATATTTTCTAATATTATAAAGATGATTTGTATTTTTCAAAATGATTTTAGTGTTAATCAAGAGAAAAGAAAACATAAATTCAGAAATTGATTGTATTTTTACAAAAATGCCCCTGCCATTTTGGCTATATATACACCCCTCCCTTTATTTTTTTCTCTCTTCTTCACCCGGTCTCTCTCTTCTTTCTCTTCTCTCTCACTCTCAAGCTCTCTCATTTCTCTCTCTTCGGCAAACTCTCTCTCCTCTCGGTTCTTGGTTTCTCCATGGCCGAATTTTAATTTTAAGCTCATATCTATGATCATCTAGTTATATATATATATATATATATATATATATTTGTGTGTGCGTATGTGTGCTTGCATGTGAGAGTCTGGCCGTGTGTTGGTTCGAAAAAGACGAACCCTTTCGGGTTCTGGCCTAATTCGAGTTGTTCTCCTAATCTCTTTCCAGAAAATGACTGATTGATGCTTGCATGTTGATGGATTTTTGAAGTAAAAGCTAATCGGCGAGGTTTCGTCAAAGAAAACCCTGAATGGGGGCATCTCCGAGACCTTTCCGCCGCCGGTAATGAACTCCGGTGAACCGGCGGTGGACAGTGATGCTTGCCTGAGTCCTAAAACCTATAGTACAATCAAATTAGTTGATGCATGTTGATGTTGTTTTGGTTTAAGAAAATCCAAATGTAACTTTCGGTTTTATAAGATTTTGGTTAAAAATATGTGATAAACTTGATTGATAAGAACTTATTCCTTAGATTTGGTTTGAATTAGGATTTGGTTTATGATTAAGAATATGCATGTTGATTACGAATGGTTGCATGCAGATTTTACAAGTTTGTTTCGATGTCTTATTGGTTTATCGGTTAAGTGGAAATCAAATTTATGTTCGAAGGAATGTGAATTGATATGTGATTAGTTGAGTACGATTAAGTTAAGATTTTGATTTTAAAAACATGGATTTTATTCGGTTTTAAAGAAATCATGAATTGGACTTGTGCATGTTAGTTTGTTTGGCTATATTGATAAATCGAATATAGATTTTATGATTTGTTAGTTGGATTATATGTTGAGATGAAGTTGCATGTTATGTGTTAAGTGTTAAAATGTAACTACGAATACTTGGTTGATTGATATGTTAAGGGTAAGCGCAGATACGATTGCGTCATGCCCGACTTTTGAAAAGTAAGTCAATAGATGTGTATAAGAAATATAGTTGACACGATTTAATAAGATTGAGTTGTCAAAATTATGGGATTATGTGTTTACTTGTTATGTGTGAAGAATTAAGATAATCGGTGATATAAAAAGTATAGAGGTATATCTTATTATGTGCTACGTGTTATGCATGAGTATATAAGATAAGTGTCTAATGCGATTGGGGTAGAAGTTAGATGTTTTGAGAAACATCGGGAATCGATCAAGTTGCTAATTAGGGTTCTGTTTTGTATTATAGATTTGGATAGTAGAGGCATTCAAGCTAGGTAAGGAAAGGATATCTTAGGTGGAAGTAGCTCAGGTTCTGTAAAGCAGGAAAGCTTTTGAGGCAGGTAACTATGCCTTCTATTATGAATTGATATAGAGAGGATATTACTGATGTCATGATAAAATGAAAGTTCTTTGTTATACTTGTTATTGATTCTTGAGAAACCCTAAACTGTTCCCTGGAATAAGCTCGTTATAAGTCCATATGACGATCCTTAACAGTAACCCCATGTTTTTAGAACTTGTTACCCTATCCCTATATCTTATTAATCCTTGACTCTAAAAAGAGATTTATGAACTTTTCACATGTTATATCTTGTAAACCGAGATGCCCTGTTATTCCTTATACCTTGTTATGTATCGTTCTTTGGAACTATCCTTATTGCAAACTTATACACTTGTTCAATGATCGATCAATAACTTTAACTTATGATCCCCTTTTATTTTTTATTTGTTCACTTTCCTTGAATTCTTAAATTGGACTTAAGAATGACTTTCGACTTGAAAGAGTCCAAATGATTTCTCTTATTGGTAATGTTAAAACTGAATCTAGATAAACTTTCTTGTATTCCAACACAAAGTTTTTCCAAATGAATTCCTTGAGAATTGGATAGAGACGTATAAGGCTAGTGGGACTAGTCCAGTCATATAAGAGGCTAGCGGGGCTAGTCCACTACAAGGTTGAAATAATGCCATAGATACCTTAATGACTGGATGGAGGTTAGTATAGGATTATCACCAGTATTATATTTAAAAGATAAATATTCCAATCAAGGGTTCTTTAATAAAAAGGGTAATGTATATCTTTAATAAAGCAACATGCTTAATTACTTGAAATAAAATAGAACGAGTAGTATCTTCTTTAAAGTGATGAAATTTAATTGAGAACCCTGTCACCTTACGTTGTTTTTTATTCTTAAAGCTTGAATGGGTTACTTCCTTTGAAATAAAAAAATCCTTGAGAACCCTATCACCTTACGTTATTTTTAATTCTAGAAGCTTGAATGGTTGCTTCCTTTGAAATGAGAAAAATCCTTGAGAACCCTGTTGTTGATTTGTGAAGAATATCGGCTTTCTCCCAAATATTGAATCTTGAAAGCCCGAAACCTTTTTCAAAGCCTTTACATAGCCATTAAAAGAATACTGCCACCTAATTCAGTTTTATCCAAAAATACAATGCCTCGGTTAATGTTTTATGTTGATGTTTAAAATTATTATATAGTTGCTTGTTGAGCATATTTGCTCACCTATTTGCTTTGATCTAACCATGGCAGTTAAGCAAGAAGATGGCCAGACTTTGGCGCACTGCTCGTAAGAGCGTTCCTGGCGGTCCCTACCATGTTGTAGGTTTTCAGATGGCAGATCACGTAGTTGCTGCATGAGAAAGAGATAGTGGGAGGTGTAATGGTTGAATCAAATACTTTTCGGTTATCCGTCAATTTCAAGTCGAAATCGAATAATTTGAATTTATTCATCTTTTGGGTTGTAATATATATATATTCTGGTTAGTAGTTCTAATCTTGTCTCATACTTTATCCTATTTTGATCCTGTTATAATTATGGTTTTATTATATTATGCTATTATGGTATTAGTATATTGGTGTGGGTCCCCATTTTCTAACCCCGAGATTGAGGGCGTCACAAGTTGGTATTAGAGCTACAGGATCTAGTCCCTAAGACAAGTTAAGACAAAAAGGGTATTTGGATAATTATATTGCGAGAGTGTTCAACTCATATAGAGTTGAGTTAGACTATTAGGTATAGTCTAAGTTAAATAAATAGGTTAAGGTGATAAATAGAGTTAGGGCATTGAGTCAGTTGGAGGTTTTATTTAACCCTAATGTTGTTTTCTTGGCTATTGTTTTATGTTTCTTCTCAGGACCCTAGTAGTGGTACTGATGTTGATTCCGAGGATAGTTTGTTGTCCTGTTCCCCAGTGGAATCTATTCCACCCCCATCAGTGGAGCCCATGTATATTAGTTCAGACCCTTAGGAGGATCCATCTGGGAGCAGTGAGGCCCATATGCCTATTTCTCCCCTGAGACCAGTTCCAGAGACCCCAGCCCTGAGCGAGAGCCTGCTATACTTGTGCCTGTCCATGTTGGTGAGAAGTTAGCTCAAGCTTAAGACTTTGTTTATTCTCGTATCCCTGAGTTGGAGCATTGGTAGATAGGCTTGCACGTGAGTCTAGGCAGTAGACGTTAGTGCTGGAGACTGAGTGGAAAGTTCTTATTAAGATGGTGAAGTAGGTTACCCGTATACAGTTGGATGAGGGACCATCTTCCAGTGATGCTGAGGCCGAGGCCCGGAGGGTTCATAAGATAATTTGTTGGATGCTGTCACTGTTGAGGGATATTTTTAATTTTTGATGGTTAGTGAGATTGTGAGATCAGACGGGACATCTGGTGTAGCCCGTAGTTGTTATGGTTTCTTTTTAGCACTGGTAGGCTTTGGTGTGACAGCCTCAACCCCAGGGTCATGAGTTGACGTCAAGAACAACAACAAATTACAAATATTACAACCGAACTCATTATTAATACAACATAAACGTGACCCCTTTACCAAGATCTTTTCCAGGTTTAAGTATGACTTGGGTTATACAATAATTACAAACCAACTTACTCAACAAATATGATACACAAACTTAATATAGCAACTCAACAGACCACATATGGTCTGACACGACTACCTCAGAGGAGCCTGGTACGGAAAGAACTGGAACTCTGCCCTCACTACAACGGGAAAGTCTCCTAGGCATCTGCGATACATATATAAAACATTTGCAAGGGTGAGCAATCAATTTCTCAGTAGTACCACTATATGAATAACAGGTAAAATAATTCATGATAAAACAGTTATAGGAACGGAAATCATAACTTATTACAAAACAAGTAAAACATGTATCAACTGGATATTCAAGACTAGCATGCTCTGTAAAACAATGACATCAGTCGTGTGCTGTGTAGAAATATCAAAGTTATCACGCCCCAAACATTTACAAAAGACAATATACGAGTAATTATATTAGTTAACAAAAGGAAGTAAATACATCTGAATCCAAGATCTTACAGTTTAGGTTTTGGAACAGCCCAACACTATTAACTAATATAACTTGATTTTAATATCGAGTCCTCACACAAAATGATCACTAATCTACCTGAGCTCGAACATACGAATCGGCATCACAAGTCTTACGCGCTGTCTGCTTGAATCTAACCATTTCTGCTAGCTGTAATATCAGGGTAAGCAAGTAGTGAGCCAAATGCTCAACAAGCGTTATAATATACATAAACAAGAATAAAACATTAACAATAGAATTGAAAGATTCAACAATATAGTATCAAGAGATAAACTTTCAGGATGATGGCATCTTTTATTGTAATAAAACCATTCAAAATCATTTCCTTATCAAAAACCATTTTATTAAGCTACGGATTACAGCTGGTGATCAACCGTGAAGTAATCCTGAACCTCGCTGGGTTCTAGAACATTAATGGGATCCCTAGGCAACTTTTAAGCCTACAAATTAAGAGCGCAAAGGACTTTGCGTCTCAGTCCAGATCCACTATCTAAAGAAAAAATTTGTCCCCCTTTGGGACTGGAAATCCAAATTTTAACTTTTTTATTTTAAAAACTGATGGCAAGTGACGGTTAATTTCTTAAACAAAGAGCATCTTTCTCAAGGGTTCTAGATCAACTTTGAAGCACGGGGAATAGGTCCACTAAATTTCAAGGCCATTATCAACTAGACTATACTTAATCAAGGGAATTGCAAGGTTTCTATTCACAAGGAATTTGACAATGAGATTTAGCAGGGTTATCAGATAGTATGAAGGAACTAAGTCAAACTAGGTTCAAGGTAATGGTTCGAGATAAGACATAGGGATTGAAATATAAAGAAGGTGAGCATCAGTTCAAAGTATAATATGGTATCATAATTTAGGGGTAAGAATATGGTTAACAAGCAATCATGAATGACTTTTAAAGGATAGCTGACTTTTAGGTATCAAGATAAGGTTACTGAGTATAACTTGCACAGGGTTCCACATCACAATTACTTGGTATATCAACATGGTATGACTTTTGAATAACTTGCATAGAAATCTCCAAGCAAAGTTAAACTACTTGAAATAGATACTTGAGGGTTCATGGCATTTGCATAGAATACGAAAGATAGATTTGAAACCATTTGGATCATATATATCAAGGTGAATTAGAATACTCGCATCATATATAAAAGCTGGGCTAACACTATCTTGCAGTATAAATAAAAAGGTAGGTTAAAACAATAGCCTTGAGAAAGGCTTGACTTGACTGGCAGGTGGGAGCAACTGGAGCTTCACTCGACTTTAATGGCAAGTTTACCCTCGTCTCGAGAGCCTACACAAAATAATGATATCCTCATTATATATATACTCACTAACTCAACTTAATTATAAACCGAAATTACGCACATTGGCACTTAGGCCTATATACACATAAACGCTTATAATTACCTTATAAGCATAATAGTTCACATAGCCACTCATGTTCACATAGCACATTTAAGTACATAATAATATATCCATACACACTATATTGCATCACTAGGCTTGGATGATCTCACTCTACTTACTCAAGTCACTTAGTTATGCTAAACTAGCCAAAACTCTTAATATCGTCCTCATAACTCGAAGTGCCTTTTCTAAACCATCAAGTTCTTATGGACCCTGACTTAGACCTTACACTCTACTGACCTCATACTATCTTACAACTATGGTTCTCAACCTAGGCCTCACTCATAAGTGTCCTAAAACTAAAGGTCAAGTGATTTTGCTCATTATATTGATTTCAGGATGACACCAATGGGTTTATGAGTATAGTTGACACCCTTACACTTCAAGTTTACCTCTAAAATATCTACACTAGACTCTTATGACCAGAAGGCAACTCTCAAACTTGGTGTGGCTCAAGGGCCTAGGTTGGGCCTACCTGGGCCAAAGCTTAAAGTCCAATGTTCCCCTATTTTCTAGACAGAAAAGTGTCATGTTTTGCACTAACTTATGACACATGATTCTAACTCAATTCCTATGAACTATATCTGTAAAAACTCCTTTGACACTCCCTCTAACTAGGGCTAACCAATGCCTAGTGATGGCCGACCCATGACATGGTCAGAACTCCTCATTTCTAAGTTGCAACAAAACTGTCCCCTGCTGGACAGATTCTAAATTTTTGTGTGTGGACCTTACTAAATGGTTGGGTTTCTCTAATTTGTGACTTCTATACTTAATTATATCCCAAGTCTTAACTCCCCGTGGCTTGGGCCTAACAATGCCTAAGAAATGCCCATTCAAAATCAACACAAAACTCATATGCAAATCTGGAAAAATTTTCAGGATTCTATCCTAGCTTTTCCACCTTAACACCCACTTTAAAACCACGAATTAAATCTCAACCAAGGAAAATTTACTAATATAAGACTCTAAAATAAGGCCTCAACCAATAATGGAGATCATCCATGCCCCATAGTGCCAACATGCAAAATAAAACTTAACATGCAACTCAAGATGATCACTAAATCAAGTTCGACTAAACAAGAGGGTTATTAGCTCATAAATTTGACTTAAAATACTTAACTACTTCAAAAGATCATGCACACTACCTTTTAAAAACTAAGATCAAGAATAATATCAAGGAAACAATTCGTTTTAAGCACATATAAGGTCGAATTTAACACAAACTAAGCATGCATGTACATTTTCCAAAAGAAGAGCATATATAACATGATTATACTTGAAAATAATGCCCTATCTCTAACATGCAAAGTAAAATATGACTTTACAACTAAATATCAGTAGCATGAAAAGGTTTTAAAAGAGTTTTATTCATGGAAACACTTAGTTTATGCACATAAAAAGTATATCTCATAGAGAACTCTTTAATCCACATAAATTAAGAGTTTTTCTTTGGAAGCATTAAACATGGAAGCATAAAATCAAGACATGCAAGCATTAAACTTCATCTCCTAAACATGGAACTTCTTGTAAAGTGTATATTATATGAATGGGTAATGGAATTACACTAGAATGGCAAGGATTTGATGAACAAAAATTAAAGGGAATGGGGGAAGGGCTTCGGCCGAATAAAGAAAAAGAGAGGGGGAAGAGAGAAAATTTGAGAGTGAAAATGATGAGCTTGAGTGGAGTGTGGTTTTGGGTTAACTCCTCTCTTTATGGTTCATCATGCAGTAATTCAATAGTGGAATTTGGAATGTACTAAAGTGCCCTTCTCCAATAACCAAGCAAAAGTGCATGCAAGGGTAGTTTAGTCTTTTGGTGGATAGAAGAAGGTTGGTGGGGTATGAATTGTCTTTTATGCCCTTTTAAATTAAATTGGAGGGTATTTGCATGCATGGGAAACTTAGTAATTTGCAATTTAAAAATGAACTAATTTATATAAAACAATTTTTATAAATATAAATGCACCTCCATAAATAACAAAATAAGTATCATAAAATGAAGTACTTTTGATTATCATTTAAAAATACTAAATGATAAGATTTTCTTTTCAAAAAAATTTATATAAACTAATACATTAAACACTTACTTTATAGGCACTCAGTCATATAGATCAACCACATTTATAATTCCACACAATTTAAATTTTAATTATAAACACACAATTATATATAGATAGGGTTTAGAAATACCGGTCGTAACATCCTCTCCCCTTTAAGGATTCTGTCCCCAAAATCTAGGAGAATAAGTGAGGATACCGGTTACGCATATCCGACTCTAGTTCCCACGTTGACTCTTCAACCTTGGGATTTCTCCAAAGTACTCTTACCAACTTGACCAACTTATTTCTAAGACTCTTCTCTTTCCAGTCGAGTATTTTGACAGGTTGCTCCACAAATGACAGGTCTGCCTAAATCTCTATAGGTTCATATTCTTTCACATGGTTGGCATCAAGATTATACTTCTTAAGTAATGACACATGAAACACATTATGCACATGCTGATACCGAGGCGGCAAATCTAATTCATAGGCTACCTTCCCTACTTGACTCAAAACTTTAAAAGGACCAATATATCTAGGTGTTAACTTCCCTTTCTTGCCAAATCGAGACAATCATTTCCTCGGTGATACTTTCGGCAATACGGCTTCACCTACTTGGAATCTGATATACTTACGTGCCGAGTCTGCATACTTTCTTTGCCTATCTTGAGCAGTAAGTAATCTCTTCTGAATCAATTTGACTGTCTCATGCATTTGTTACACCAATTACGGGCCTAAAATCTTTCTTTCTCCCACTTAATCCCAGCTGGTTGGTGATCTGCATTTCCCTCCGTATAAAGCTTCGTATGGTGGCATGCCAATACTGGTGTGATAGCTGTTGTTATAGGAGAATTCTACCAATGGTAGGTGGTCGTCCCAACTTCCCGCAAAATCAATCGCACAACTACACAACATGTCTTCAATTGTTTGAATTGTCCTCTCGCTTTGACCATCAGTCTGCGGATGATACGCCGTACTCATATTCAACTTGGTGCCAAGACTTTCTTGAAATTACTTCCAGAATTTCGAGTTAAATCGTGGATCTCTGTCCGAAACTATTGATACAGGTACGACATGTCATAATATAATTTCACGCATATACAGGTGGACCAATCTGTCCAATGAAGACCTCTCGTTAATCGGAAGAAAATGTGTCGACTTTGTAAGGCGATCAACTATAACCCATATAGCGTCATGTCCGGATTTCATTCATGGTAATCCTACTACAAAGTCCATGGCAATGTTTTCCCACTTCCATTCTAGAATCTTTAAAGGCTGAATTAATCCACTTGGTCTTTGATGTTCTGCCTTCACTTTCTGGTAAGTATAGCACCTCACAACCCGTTCTGCTACTTCTCGCTTCATATTTGGCCATTAAAAGTTCTACTTCAAGTCCTAGTACATCTTGGTGCTTCCCGGATGGAATGAAAATCTAGAATTATGAGCTTCTTGCAATATCTCATTATTCAATTCATTCACATTAGGAATCCAAATTCTTGAGGAAAACCTTAATATACCTTATTCATCCCTTTGAGTACAAATCTCTTCTCCGGTCAGTTGATTATTCTCCTGTTTCATCACTTCTTCCTGACATTTATTTATCTTTTCTAACAATGATGGCTGAAAAGTCATAGTATGACAAATCTCATCAGCTTTTCCGCAAACACACAGTTCTAATTCAAATCTCCTGATTTCTCCAGATAATTCCTTTGATACCGCTGCCATATTCAATCTCTCTTTCCTACTCAAAGCATCAGCTACCACATTTGCATTTCCCAGATGATAATTTATCGAGCAATCATAGTCCTTAATTAATTCCAATCATCTCCTTTGCCTCATATTGAGCTCCTTCTGAGTGAAAATATACTTCAAACTCTTGTGATCCGTGTAGATCTCACACCTTTATCCGTAAAGGTAATGTCTTCAGATCTTAAGTGCAAATACTATAGCTTCTAATTCCAAGTCATGTGTAGGATACTTCAATTCATGTGGTTTTAACTGTCTTGATGCATACGCAATCACCTTGTTGTGTTGCATTAGCACGCAACCTAGGCCCTTATGTGAAGCATCACTGAAAATCACAAAGTCTCCTTGATCGTCTGGTAATACTAGTACTGGAGCTGTAACCAACCTTTATTTCAATTCTTGAAAACTATCTTCACATTCTGCATTCCATTCAAATTTCTGATTCTTCCTAGTCAACGTAGTCAATGGCGTGGAGATTTTTGATAAATCTTTAACAAACCTTCTATAATATCCCCCCAATTCTAGAAAAGTTCGCACTTCCGTAGGTGTCTTTGGTCTCTCCCAACTCATAATTGCCTCAATCTTTGCCGGATCCACTTTAACTCCTTCATTTCCAATAACATGTCCCAAAAATTTAACTTCCTTTAACCAGAACTCACACTTAGAAAACTTGGCATACAACTTCTCTTGTCGGAGTATCTCCAATACTAACCATAGATGCTGCATATGTTCTTCTTCTGACTTTGAATATATAAGAATATCATCAATGAATACCACTATAAACTTGTCCAAATACTTTTTAAATACCCGGTTCATCAGATTCATAAATGCTGCAGGAGCATTAGTCAACCCAAAAGGCATTACTAAGAATTCATAATGTCCGTATCTTGTTCTGAATGTTGTCTTTGGGAGGTCATCTTCTTTGATCTTCAATTAATGGTATCCTGATCTTAAATAAATCTTGGAAAAGCACTTAGCTCCTTTCAGCTGATTAAATAAATCATCTATCCTTGGTAGCGGGTAACGGTTCTTAATCGTCATCTTATTCAACTCCCGATAGTCTATACATAACCTCATGTTTCCATCCTTCTTCTTTACGAATTGAACAGGTGTTCCCCATGGTGACGTACTTGGCTGTATCACTCCTTTGTCCAACAATTCATGTAGCTGGCTCGCCAACTCTTTCATTTCTGCTGGTGCCATTCTATAAGGTGCCTTCGAAACTGGTTCCGTTCCTGGAGCAAGGTTGATCTCAAACTCAATCTGTCGATCGGGCGGTAAACCTGGTAGTTCATTTGAAAACACATCTGGAAATTTGTTGACTACAGGGATATCTTCCATGCAGAGGCTCTCTCTTTCTAAATCCACTATATAGGTTAGGAACGATTCGCAACCTCTCCTAAGCAATTTCTTAGCCTGGAAGATTGTAAGAAATAATCGCTCTTGCCTCTGACCCTTAAATACCACTTTCTCTCCAATCTCTGTCTTTGAATATACTTTCTTAGATTTACAATCTATCTGGGTGTTATTCTTCCCTAACCAATCCATGCCTAAGATTATTTCAAACTCCCCTAACTTGAAAAGTATCAAGTCTGCTGAAAATTTATGCCCCGAAATATCAGTCTCACACTTAGGACAAAATTGACTCACATGAATCTTCTCTTGGTTCGTAATTACCACATATATTACCTTGTTTAGGGTCATTTTATCACATTTAAGTTTATCAATGAAAGTTTCTGATATAAAAGATCTAGTAGGTCCAGAATCAATCAATACCTCAGCTTCAACATTATTCATTAAAAGTTTACCTGCTATCACCTCAGAATTCGGAATAGCATCCTTCATCTTTAAATCAAATGTCCTTGTTGTCGCTTGCAAAGTTACGGTAGATGGTGGAGGTAATGCCAATACCCCAGCTGGCATGCTTGCACTAGTACTTGCCACGTTCATCAAAGCCTTGACTGGTCCGGTTGACTTGCATTCCCTAGCTATATGTCCAGTCTTTCCACACTTATAGCATGTAACTCCCGGCTTCGGTATCTTACACTCGTTAGCCAAGTGTCCCTTCTGATTGCACCTATAGCATGTCATGTTCAACTTATTACACAATCCTAGATGTCTTTTTCCATAATGCTTGCACTCTGGTCTCTGAAATCTATTTTCTCCAACTTGTCCTTGGCTTGACTGGTTGTCCCCCTTAGAATCTTGTCTCTTGTTCAAATTTCCCTTCTTCTGAAAATTTCCGCCTTTGTGGAATCCAATCATTTTCACACTCCTGTCTTGGGAGCTTCCGGCTTCAGACTTTTCTTCATAAAATGGAACTTTTCTCTTCTTGTTATCCTTTTCTTTCCTTGACTATATCCCACTACTCTCAATCAGAGCAGCCTTTTATACTACTTCAGCATAAGTATCAAGCTCAAACATAACCACTCTATCTCTGATCCAAGGCTCTAATCCTTGTTGGAATCTCTTTGCTTTCTCTTCCTCAGTGTTCACATACTTCGTCACAAACCTTGACAGCTCCGTAAACTTCTTCTCGTACTCCAATACAGACATACTTCTTTGCTTCAATTCAAGAAATTTAAGCTCCATCTGATTCTGCATATACTTAGGGTAATACTTTTCCTAGAATAACCCCTTAAACCTTTCCCAAGAAACCGACTGATTTGTCTCCATAGCTTTTACTGAATCTCACCAATAGATGACTTCCCCTTTCAGATAGCATATGGCGTCTTCTGATCTTAAACTAACTTAACCAACTCAAAAGCTCGTTCCATTTCCCTAATCCATGTATTAGCTATTACCGGATCAGTGGTATCATGAAATATAGGTGGATTCACATTCTGAAAAGCTTTGAAAGTAACAATTTGTCGAGGTGGTACCGGTGGATTAGGTGGTTGGTGTGGTTCACGGTTATCTTGGTTTTCAAATTGTTATTAAAGAGTTAGTTGTTGTTGAGCTATAGCGTTTGTTTGCTGTTATAAGGTTTCCAGAAGTCGAAGAATATTAGGATGTGTGGTAGAAGTTGTTGTCGGGTTCTTCTTTTTAGGTGGCATGATCCTGAAATAAAAGTTATATCAAAACAGGTATGAACAATACAGAAAATTTCATGGTTATGGTGTCACAAGTCATTATATTCATTTAACCGGGTTTCAAATTATACAATAAGGGTGATGCATATAAAAGCATAAGAACAATTGAAAGCAAATATAATGATAGTGCATAATTATCGAAATTAGGGTCAAGGTACATTAAGATTGGAATAGAGTCTGAATCTAGGGATAACATGCTTAATTAAAGGACACAACTGGGAATTCTACAAATTCCAAAAATACAACGACATGAAAAGTAGATAATGGAAAGAACTAAGGCTCCACTCCATCAGAACGGGGTCCAGTAGTCTTCTCTTCATGAAGCGTCTTCACAATGCACTGGAGCTCGTCCGTAATCATCAGGATAGTATACTGGCTGGTACAGTCTCGGTGCGATGGCATCTCATCAAGCTTAGTGTTAACGTACTGAACCAAGGTCTCAAGTCTCGCAGTCATCTGCTCCTTAGGCTTTCCTTCATAGTTTCGGTTGTCCGAATACACGGAAATGGCAAACCAATTCGGGAAATTTATGTTTAATTGCTCTAACATTCGATCATACTTGCCCTGAAGCCTGTCCAACTCACGCCTCAACTAAGCATACACGAAGAAAGCAATTGCGTCAGATGGTTCAGAAGATGACAAGGAATGTGCCCTTTGCCGCCAACCAATGCATAGATGTATATATATATAAGAGAATTAGTAGCGATCGACTCGAATATCCTATACCTACACTCTCGTATAATATTCTATAAACCTATATACATATATAACCTATTTGGGTTGTCCAGGGACTCTAAACCGTAGCTCTGATACCAAAACCCGTCACGCCCCAAACATTCACAAAAGACAATATACGAGTAATTATATTACTTAACAAAAGGAAGTAAATACATCCAAATCCAAGATCTTATAGTTTAGGGTTTGGAACAGCCCAACACTATTAACTGATACAACCTGATTTTAATATCGAGTCCTCACACAAAACGATCACTAATCTACCTGAGCTCGAACATACGAATCGGCATCACAAGTCTTATGCGCTGTCTGCTTGAATCTAACCATATCTGCTAGTTGTAATATCAGGGTAAGCAAGTAGTGAGTGAAATGCTCAACAAGCACTATAATATATAAACAAGAATAAAACATTAACAATGGAATTGAAAGATTCAACAATATAGTATCAAGAGATAAACTTTCAGGATGATGGCATCTTTTTTTATAATAAAACCATTCAAAACCATTTCCTTATCAAAAACCATTTTATGACGCTACGGATTACAGCCGGTGATCAGCCGCGAAGTAATCCCGAACCTCGCTGGGTTCTAGAACATTAATGGGATCCATAGGCAACTTTTAATCCTACAAATTAAGTGCGGAAAGGAGTTGCGTCTCAGTCCAGATCCACTATCTAAAGAAAATATTTATCCCCCTTTGGGACTGAAAATCCAAATTTTAACTTTTTTATTTTAAAAACTTATGCCACGTGACGGTTAATTTCTTAAACAGTGAGCATCTTTATCAAGGGTTCTAGATCAACTTTGAAGCACGGGGAATATGTCCACTAAATTTCAAGGCCATGATCAACTAGACTATACTTTATCAAGGGAATTGTAAGGTTTCTATTCATAAGGAATATGACAATGAGATTTAGCAGGGTTATCGGATAGTATGAAGGAACTAAGTCAAACTAGGTTCAAGGTAATGGTTCCAGATAATACATAGGTATTGAAATATAAAGAAGGTGAGCATCAGTTCAAAGTATAACAGGGTATCATGTTTTAGGGGTAAGAATAAGGTTATCAAGCAATCATGAATGACTTTTAAGGGATAGCTGACTTTTAGGTATCAAGATAAGGTTACTGAGTATAATTTGCACAGGGTTCCACATCACAATTTCTTGGTATATTAGCATGGTACGACTTTTGAATTACTTGCATAGAAATCTCCAAGCAAAGTTAAACTACTTGCAATAGATATTTGAGGGTTGATGGCATTTGCATATAATACGAAAGATAGATTTGAAACCATTTGAATCATATATATCAAGGTGAATTAGAATACTCGCATCATATATAAAAGCTGGGCTAAAACAATCTTACAGTATAAACAAAAAGGTAGGTTGGAACACTTGCCTTGAGAAAGGCTTGACTTGACTGGCAGGTGGGAGCAACTGGAGCTTCACTCGACTTTAATGGAAAGTTTACCCTCGTCTCGAGAGCCTACAAAAAATAATGATATCGAAATTATAATATATACTCACTAACTTAACCTAATTATAAACCAAAATTACGCACATTGGCACTTAGGCCTATATACACATAAACGCTTATAATTACCTTATAAGAATAGTAGTTCACATAGCCATTCATGTTCACATAGCACATTTAAGTACTTATTAATATATCCGTACACACTATATTGCATCACTAGGCTTGGATGATCTCACTCCACTTACTCAAGTCACTTAGTTAAGCTAAACTAGCCAAAACTCTTAATATCGTCCTCATAACTCGAAGTGCCTTTTCTAAACCATCAAGTTCTTATGGACCCTGACTCAGACCTTACACTCTACTGACCTCATAACATATTAAAACTATGGTGGTCAACCTAGGACTCACTCATAAGTGCCCTAAAACTAAAGGTTAAGTGATTTTGCTCGTTATAGTGATTTCAGGGTGACACAAATGGGTTTATGAGTACAATTGACACCCTTACACTTCAAGTTTACCTCTCCAAATTCTAAACTAGACTCTTCTGACCATAAGGCAACTCTCAAACTTGGCGTGGCTCAAGGGCCTAGCTTGGGCCTACCTGGGACTAAGCTTAAAGTCTAATATTCCCCTGTTTTCCGGACAGAATAGTGTCCTATTTTGCAATAACTTATGACACATGATACTAACTCAATTCCTATGAACTATGGCTGGAAAAAATCCTCTGACACTCCCTCTAACTAGGGCTAACCCAGGCCTAGTGAGGGCCTACCCATGACATGGTCAAAACTCCTTATTTTTATGTTGCAACAAAATTGTCCTCTGCTGGACATATACTACATTTTGGTGTGTGCACCTCACTAAATGGTTGGGTTTCTCTAATTTATGACTTCTAGACTCAATTATACCCCAATTATTAACTCCCCGTGGCTTGGTCCTAACAATGCCTAATAAATACCCATTCAAAATTAACACCAAACTCACATGGAAATCTGGAAAAAAATTCGGGATTCTATCCTAGCCTTTCCACCTTAACTCCTACTTTAAAAACACGAATTAAATCTCAACAAAGGAAAATTTACTACTATAAGACTCTAAACTAAGGCCTCCACCAATAATGGAGATCATACATGCCCTATAGTACCAACATGCAAAATAAAACTTAACATGCAACTCAAGATGATCACTAAATCAAGTTCGACTAAAGAAGAGGGTTATTAGCTCATAAATTCGACTTAAAATGCTTAACTACTTCAAAAGATCATGCAAACTACCTTTTAACAACTACGATCAAGCATAATATCAAGGAAACAATTCGTTTTAAGCACATATAAGGTCGAATTTAACACAGACTAAGCATGCATGTACATTTTCGAAAAGAAGAGCATATATAACATGATTATACTTGAAAATAATGCCCTATCTCTAACATGCAAAGTAGAATATGAATTTACAACTAAAGATCAGTAGCATGCAAAGGTTTTAAAGGAGTTTTATTCATGGAAACACTTAGTTTATGCACATAAAAAGTATATCTCATAGAGAACTCTTTAATCCACATGAATTAAGAGTTTCTCTTTGGAGATCACATAAAATCAAGCCATGTAAGCATTAAACTTCATCTCCTAAGCATGGAACTTATTTTAAAGTGTATATTATATGAATAGGTAATGGAATTACACTAGAATGGCAAGGATTTGATGAAGAAAAATTGAAGGGAATGGGGGAAGGGCTTCGGCCGAATGAAGAAAAAGAGAGGGGGAGGAGAGAAAATTAGAGAGTGAAAATGATGATCTTGAGTGGAGTGTGGTTTTGGGTTAGCTCCTCTATTTATGGTTCATCATTAACTAATTCAATATTGGAATTTGGAATGTACTAAAGTGCCCTTCTCCAATAACCAAGCAAAAGTGCATGCAAGGGTAGTTTTGTCTTTTGGTGGATAGAAGAAGGTTGGTGGGGTATGAATTGTCTCTTATGCCCTTTTAAATTGAATTAGAGGGTATTTGCATGCATGGGCAACTAAGTAATTTTCAATTTAAAAATTAATTTATTTATATAAAACAATTTTTATAAATATAAATGCACCTCCATAAATCACAAAATAAATATCATAAAATAGCTTATGACTTAGACATTTAATGATATAAAATTTGAAAATTTATTGTTAAGAGATTTTTAAAATTGATTTTTCATATAAAATGAAGTACTTTTGATTATCATTTAAAAATACTAAATGATAAGATTTTCTTTTAAAATTTTTTATATAAACTAATACATTAAACACTTAGTTTATAGGCACTCAGTCATATAGATCATCTACATTTATAATTCCACACAATTTATATTTTAATTTTAAACACACAATTATATATAGATAGGGTTTAGAAATACCGGTCATAACAAAAGTCTAATTTTAGAATGCTATTCATTTATAACTCAATTGTATAAATCACTTGTTCCGTTACGGGAACCACAAAACCAAATCAGATACGTAATGGATATGTGAAGACAGCTGATCAAGCTATCAACACCAGACGGCTCCATCTGCCATCCCATAAATCTATCCCGGAACTCAGGGACTAGCTAGGTCTCTGACCTGCTAGACTAATCGGTTACGTAGTGCGCGCAACCGAGTTAACCGTTTACGCAAACTTAATAGGCCACTCTGGCCCCTATGTTACTAATATCTAATCATTTTTATTCAGTTTCCAAATCACTTGTACCTATCTCAGTTTAAAATCGTTCATTTAACAGCACACATAAAATTGATTCAGAAATCATTTTCATTCGAGATAGGTTTCTTTTCGAAGTTACTTTTCCCTAAAATATATTTAAAATAATTAGTTATAACTACAGTAGATACGTAACTTAAAACATTTATGTTTCCATTCGAAAATAAAACAACAGTTTATTCATATATACTGAACCATAAAAGTATGGTCAGAGGTGCTTGCCTTTCAGAGCTTTACAACTACTACCAGTTGACTTTGGATCATCTTGTACGCTTGGCTTTATCGTCTAACTATTAGACTATCCTGGATCGGACTTCAACACTCAGGTCCTTCGATTGGAACCTTACAGAGCTTGTCGACCGATCACTAGGCTATCTTTAGTCTAACATCAATTCTCGGGTCCTCCGACTAGAACCTACAGAGTCAAACTACCATATGTTAGACAACCAGTTATGCTCGACACATCCTCGCTAACAGTTCTACCCAAACGATATTAAAACTTGACTCGTAATTGTATGCATTATTATAATACACGTAACAACTAGGGTTTACGTACTCAGGACTCGGTTTTGTAATCATTTTCGAAAAATATAAATACCCGTTGCTTTGGGAAAATAGGGTCGCCAGTTATACTACAAAATATTTTATCATAATATGCAAATAGGTTCCATATAATACTTATTTATAATTATATAAGTATATACGTTCGACTGGTAGTACTGACAATTACAGGATACGTTCCCATATTTTCAAAATTAATTTTTCGGAAATCGGCAGCGTTTCCTCTATTTATCGGATTAATCACTAAAATTCCGTCGAATTTTTCATAAATATTCCGATAAATAAAAACAATAATCGAATAATTCATCAAGAAATTATGAATCCCAAATTTGGGCAAACCAAAAGTGTATTCGAATGAATTACAGCAACACAGAACTAAAGCAACATAAAATAACACCAATCACACGACACACGCACGGGCAATATACCACGTGCCACCACCTCGCCGGAAAACAGCGAAGGGCGGCGGCTGAACAAGGAGAAACAGGGCGGCAACGAAGCACAGAGTAACTCACGGAGGAAAGAAAACCAACAGGAGGAGTAGGGGAGGGGTGGAATTAATCAGGAAGAGATAAAAAACACGGGAGAGAGGGAGATGGAGCCCCCAAGAGATTGATGCAACGGAGAGGGGGGGTTTCAGGGGTGTATATTCTTTTTTTTATTTGTTTATTTTTTTATTCAATCTACAGTTGACACATAGCACATGGTAGTTAATCAAAAGCCACGTTTTGTTCTGGTTGTATAAAAACTTGGCACGTGTCTCTACACCTTGAAAGCCCGGGTTTTGACCCGCCATTCACGATTTAACAATATAATTCGAAGATAAATACAAATCAAAATAAATCCAAATAAATCTTAAAATTTCCCAAATATTCAAAAACTAATATAATAAAATTTTCATAATTTTTAAACCATTTCTTAAACGTGCAACATACCTACATTTAACGATTTAACGAACAAACGTGCGGGTGATTTTAATCCAAAAATTTTCAGAAATAATTTTAAAATTCTCAAAATCTTTTAAACTTGATAAGATATAAGTTTCATAATTTTTGAAGCATTCTGGAATTTAATACTTAATTTTCACTTAACTATAATCCGAAAAATCATTTTGGAATAAATAATTAATGAAATATAGATTTCTAAATTTTATAAAATCCCTAATATAATTAATGAAATTATATAACCATAAAAATAATTTCAGAGACAATCCAAATAATTATGAAAATAATTCTTCAATAAAATCATTTTTAAAAGTGAAAACAAAATAATACGGCTCAATAATTAGTCCTACAATTACTCCCCGTACACCACTAGATCACACATAATTAATAATAGAGCAACACACAGCTGACAGAATCAATACATTTATTTTATTTATTTATTTATTAAATAATTACACTTTTAATAATATAAAAATACGAGTCATTATATCCTTCCCCCTTAAAAAGATTCTATCCTCGGAATCTTAACTAATTAAACAAGTGAGGATAATTGTCAAACATCTCTGACCCTAACGCCTAAGTAGACTCTTCTACTCGAGGATTTCTCCAAGGTACTTTAACTATAGGAATAGACTTATTCCTAAGGACTTGCTCTTTATGATCTAGACTCGGGAATTGCCACTTTACATAGGACAAATCTAACTGAAGCTCGATTGGCTCATATACATTGTCTTGGTTCGAATAAGGGATATACCGCTTCAGCATAGATGCGTGAAACACGTTATGGATATGTTGCAGCTGCGGTGACAGCGCCATCTTATAAGCAACTTTATCTACCTTTCCCAATACCTCGAATGGTCTGATATACCTAGGACTCAGCTTGCCCTTCTTCCAAACCTAACCAATCCCTTCCGAGATAAAACTTTTAACAATACCAACGATTCTATATCTATATCCATGCCTCTTCGATGCAAGTCTGCGTTCTTTCTCTATCTATCCTGAGCTGCTTCTAATCTTTTCCGAATCAACACCACTACGTCTTTGGTTTGCTGGACCCATTCAGGTTCTGTCATTTCTTTTCTTTCACTTCATCTCAATAAAGTGGGGATCTACACCTATGTCCATTCAAGACTTAGTAGGGTGGCATTGTTATACTGGCATGGTAGCTATTATTACAAGAAACTCAATCAATGGCAAATGATCATCTTAGTTTTCCTTCAAAATCCAAAGCACATACTCTCAACATATCTTTTTTTATCTGAATCATTCTTTTACTTTGACCGTCTGTATGGGGATGATAAGCGGTACTCATTTTCAACTTAGTTCCCAAACATTCCTAAAATTTCATCCAAAATCTCGAGTTAAACCTCGGGTCTCAATCAGACCCAATTAAAATAGGGACTCCATGCTTGGGCATAATTTCATTCAAGTACAACTTCACTAGCTTATCCAAAGGGTATCTTTCATTAATTGGGAGGAAATATGCAGACTTCGTCAACCTATCAACAATTACCAAAATAACATCATGATTCGATTTCGTCCTTGGTAGTCCTACTACAAAATCCATCACAGTTCCTCCCCATTTCCATTGTGGAATCTTTAAGGGTTGTAACAATCCACTTGGTCTTTGTTATTCCACTATTACCGTTTGGTAGGTGTGACATTTACTCATGCAATCGGCTATTTCCTTTTTAATTCCTGGTCAACAAAAGCTCTACTTCAAATCCATATTCTCGCGGAAAACCTAAACATACCTTTGCTATCCCTTTGAGTACAAAATTCTTCTCCAGTCAAAATGTATAGTCCTTGATTCAGGACCTCTTCTTGGCAATTCCTGATCTCTTCCATCAGTTCTGGTTGAAAAGTGATCTCATACAATTGCCCCTTGCTACCTTCTAGCACTCGTACTTCAATTCTTAACTTCTCCAATTCCCTTGCTAATTCTTCAGCAATCTTAATTGCATTCAATCTTTTCTTTCTGCTCAAGGCATCTATCACTACATTGGCCTTGATTAATAGAACAATCATAATCCTTAATCAACTTCAACCATAATTCATACCTTGAAAACTTAGTATACGGTTGCTGTTCTCCCAACCTTCGTAGGGAAATCTCTAGGTGTTCGTCCTGGTCTTCCTTAATCCTTGAGTTGGGATGAGGATGTTATCAATAAATACAGTTATAACTTATCCAAGTACTCCTTATACATTCTGTTCATTAAACCTATAAGATGACTGGTGCGTTTATTAATCCAATGACATCACTAGAAACTCATAATGTCCATATCTCGTTCTGAATGGAGTCTTTTGTATATCTTCAATCTTGATCTTCAACTGATGTTAGACCGTTCTTAAATCAATCTTCGAGAAATAATACGCTCCCTTAATTGGGTCACATAAGTAATCAATTCTAGGTAGGGGTTCCTTACTCTTACTTGTCAACTTATTAAACTTTCGATAATCGGTACATAATCTCATACCTTCATCCTTCTTCTCCATAAGGAACACTGGTATATCCCACGGGAATACATCTGGTCTGATCACCCTTATATCCATTAATTTCTGCAGTTGTCTAACTAATTCCTTCATTCCCATTGGGCCATACAATATGGAGCTTTTGACACTGGTTTGGCTCAGGGTACTATATCGATGAGAAACTCTATCTCATGATCTGGGGTAATCTTGGTAATTCATCAGGAAAGACTTCCAGGCATTCATTTACTATCCGAATTTCTTCCAGCTTAAGTGCTTCCTTCTTCGTATCTCTACATGTGGTAGATATGCCTTATTTTTGTTAGATATATCTGTGATGTCATGTCTGATAATGATTTGTGTTTAGTTTTCAGATCTTAACTAACAGGACAAATCAGGACTTAACAGGAAATCAATACTTATACTGAAGTCAGAACTTAAGATATCAGAACTTAATTTATCAGAACTTAATATATCAGAAGATATTTATCAGGAGATAATATCAGGACTTAAGAAGACACTCAGATAAGGAAGGCGGCTAATTGAAAGGAAAGAAGATCAAGACTAAAATAAGAAGAGATATGCATGGAGAAGAATTCTATGAAGAATAGAAGACTTGGAGGAAAAGATAACTAATTGATATATTTTAGGATGCAGACTTATATTCGATATCAAGTAGAAGATTATCTTGTAACTTTATGTCTATATAAACACAGCATAGGGTTTACACTAAAAGTGTTATCTTAATCGAGAATATTATTCATTGTAACCCTAGCAGCTCTCGTGATATTTGTTAATCACTGAGAGTGAATGGTTCCATTATAGTACTGTTTTATTAATAAGATTATTCTGTGTTTTATACTTGTGTTCTTAATTCAATTTGATTATAGTATACACTGTATTCAACCCCCTTCTACAGTGTGTGTGACCTAACAAGTGGTATCAGAGTAATCTGTTAACAAATGTACAGTAAAGATCCAAAAAATCATGTTTGAAGAAGAGAAAACTCCAACCAAGCCCACCAAAACTGAAGAAACTCCAAAGACTCAAATCCATAATCGATATGAGACTATTAGGGTTCCCATACTGAAACCTTCTGAATATCCCATATGGAAAGTGAGGATGACTATGTTTCTGGAAGCTACAGATCCTGAATACCTTGACAGAATTAATGAAGGACCACATAAGCCAACCAAGCTCTCTATTGTAGTTGCAGATCAGCCAGCACAGACTGTACCAAAGGAGAAAAGTGAGTATACAGCTCAAGATATCTCATCTATTGCCAAGGATGCAAAGGTAAGGCATTTGCTGCATAGTGCCATTGATAATGTCATGTCAAACAGGGTAATTAACTGCAAGACTGCAAAAGAGATATGGGATGCCTTGGAAACAAGATGCCAGGGAACTGATGCAATTAAGAAGAACAGGAGGACTATACTCACTCAAGAGTATGAGCACTTTGACTCAAGGCCTGATGAGTCATTAACTAACTTATATGACAGATTTGTCAAACTCTTGAATGATATGTCACTGGTGGATAAGGAATATGATCTTGAAGATACTAATCTTAAATTCCTTTTAGCTCTTCCTGAAAGTTGGGATTTGAAGGCAACTACTATAAGAGACAACTATCCTCTTGATGAAACTACTCTTGATGAAATTTATGGTATGCTCAAAACTCATGAACTTGAGATGGATCAAAGAAGCAAGAGACATGTGATGAAGTCAAGGACAGTTGCTCTTAATAAGATTATTTTGTGTTTTATACTTGTGTTCTTAATTCGATTTAATTGTAGTATACACTGTATTCAACCCCCTTCTACAGTGTGTGTGACCTAACAAGTGGTATCAGAGTAATCTGTTAACATATGTACAGTAAAGATCCAAAAATATCATGTCTGAAGAAGAGAAAACTCCAACCAAGCCCACCAAAACTGAAAAAACTCCAAAGACTCAAATCCATAATTGATATGAGACTATTAGGGTTCCCATACTGAAACCTTCTGAATATCCCATATGGAAAGTGAGGATGACTATGTTTCTGGAAGCTACAGATCCAGAATACCTTGATAGAATTAATGAAGGACCACATAAGCCAACCAAGCTCTCTGTTGTAGTTGCAGATCAGCCAACACAGACTGTACCAAAGGAGAAAAGTGAGTATACAGCTCAAGATATCTCATCTATTGTCAAGGATGCAAAGGTAAGGCATTTACTGCGTAGTGCCATTGATAATGTCATGTCAAACAGGGTAATTAACTGCAAGACTGCAAAAGAGATATGGGATGCCTTGGAAACAAGATGCCAGGGAACTGATGCAATTAAGAAGAACAGGAGGACTATACTCACTCAAGAGTATGAGCACTTTGACTCAAGGCCTGATGAGTCATTAACTGGATTATATGACAGATTTGTCAAACTCTTGAATGATCTGTCACTGGTGGATAAGGAATATGATCTTGAAGATACTAATCTTAAATTCCTTTTAGCTCTTCCTGAAAGTTGGGATTTGAAGGCAACTACTATAAGAGACAACTATCCTCTTGATGAAACTACTCTTGATGAAATTTATGGTATGCTCCAAACTCATGAACTTGAGATGGATCAAAGAAGCAAGAGACATGGGATAAAGTCAAGGACAGTTGCTCTTAAGGCTGAGGAGGAATCCACCAAAGTGGCTGCCTCAAAGAAAGGCAAAGGAAAGGCTCTCATCACAAAGTCTGATACTGAGTCATCAAGTTCTGATAATGATGAGGATTCAGAAACTGAAAGTCTATCTGAGATGGATGCTGATGAAGAGATCATGAGATTGTGTGCTCTTATGGTGAAGGGCATCACAAAGATAGCCTACAGGAAATTCAGAAAGGGGAGGAAATTTTCCAGGAAAAGTGGAAGTTCTGATAAGAAGGGATTCAGAAAATCTGAAGTCAAAGCAGGAAAGTCTGACAGAGGAGATTTCTCAAATGTTAAATGCTACAATTATGGTGAGAAAAGCCACATATCTCCTGATTGCAAGAAAGGAAAAGGTGACAAAGGCAAGGCTCTTGTCACAAAGAAGAAAAGTTGGATAGACACTTCAGATTCTGAAAATGAGGTAAACTATGCCTTGATGGAAAATGCTGATAGCAGTTCTGATGCTGCTGAGTTAAAGGTACCTCAAACAATTTATGCTTTTTATACTGATGATATTACTGAGTTGAGATCTTATCTTAAAACCATATTCATTAGTTATAGAGATCAGACTTTAACATTTGATAGGTTAACTTCTGAAAATCTGGCTTTTAAGAAAATGAATGAATATTTAGAAAAAGAGTTAGTTATGTTCCATCAAACTCAGAAAGAAAGAGATGATGCTTTTTATGTTAGAGATGAAGTGTTAAAATTGAATCAATCTCTAAAAACTGAGTTAGAAAAGGAAAAAAAGATTATCAGGACTTGGACTAACTCTGGCAGAACAACTCAGAATTTACTAAGTAGTGGAAACTGGAAAGAGGGCTTAGGTTATGGAGATGATAAAAGTGAAAAAGGAACTGAACAAATTAAGCCAATTATTGTTAAACTGACTAATAAGCCAAAGGTTAATCCTGTTAAGTTTGTAGCTAAAACTATAGAGTCTCATTTTGAAAAGATGAAAGATATTGAGACAGAAGTAAAGGCAGAGTCAACTTCTGATAAGGCAAAACATGATAAACCAGCTGAAGTTAACATAGGCTTAATGACAAAGAAACACCTTAAGTATAAGCTCAAAGAGATTAAGAATATAAACAAGGTAAAGCCACCTAGGAAAAATAGGAATAGAAAGGAAGGTGTGAATAAAAGCAATAATTATAAGCCTGTTCCTAATGCTCCTAGAAAGAAATGCTATAACTGTGGAAATTCTAACCATCTGGCTTCTTTTTGCAGGAAGAATAAGAACATAAACTCCTTACCTTCTAAGTCAGGAGTTAAGAGTTAGTCTGTTAGGTTTAAGCCACAAAATCCTTGTTTTCATTGTGGTAGTTTATGGCATTCCATTTATACTTGTAAGGAATATCATAGTTTGTACTATGATTATTATCAAATAAAACCTTTTTTAAAGAAAGTTAGCATTATTCCTTCTAGTGTAAGTTCTGATGCAAAGTCTGATACTGTAAATTCTGATAAGAAAAATGTTAACATAAACTCTGATGTTAAATCTGCTGCAAATGTTAACAAACTTAATAAGGCCAAAGGATCCAAGCAAATCTGGGTCCTTAAAACTAATCATTAGTGGTCTTTGTGATTGCAGGGCAACAGGAAAAACATTCTAGTTCTGGACAGTGGATGTTCAGGACATATGACTGGAAATAAAGCCCTGCTATCAGACTTTGTGGAGAAAGCTAGCCCAAGAGTTTCTTATGCAGATGGAAACATGGGAAAAACTCTGGGATATGGCAATATCAATCTTGGGAATGTCATCATTGAAAAAGTAGCTCTAGTCTCAGGACTCAAACAAAATCTGCTGAGTGTTAGTCAAATTTGTGACATGGGTTATCATGCGGATTTCTTTGAAGAACACTGTGAAGTTGTAAGCAAATCTATAGGCAAAGTTGTTCTAAAGAGATACAGGCATATTAACATTTATGAAGCCAAGCTTTCAACAAGTTCTGATGGTTCTGCAATCTGTCTGTTAAGCAGAGCATCAATTGAAGAAAGCTGGGATTGGCACAAGAAACTCTCTCATTTAAATTTCAACAATAGTAAATGAATTAGTCAAGAAAGATCTTGTGAGAGGACTGCCAAAATCAGTTTTTGCTCCTGATGGCCTTTGTGATTCATGTCAAAAGGAAAAACAAAGAAAATCTTCATTAAAGAGCAAGACTGAATCTTCAATTCTTGAGCCTTATCACCTACTACATGTTGATCTATTTGGTCCAGTGAATGTCATGTCTATTGCAAAGAAGAAATATGCTATGGTCATAGTAGATGAGTTTACCAGATACACATGGGTGTATTTCTTGCACACAAAAAGTGAAACTGCATCTATCTTGATTGATCATGTCAAACAACTGGATAAATTGGTCAAAGACTCTGTAAAAATCATAAGAAGTGATAATGGCACTGAGTTCAAGAATATGATAATGGAAGAGTTTTGCAAATACCATGGAATAAAGCAGGAATATTCTGCTCCTGGAACTCCACAGCAAAATGGAGTTGTTGAAAGAAAGAATAGAATTCTTATTGAAGCTGCAAGAACTATGCTTGCTGAATCAAAATTACCAAACTACTTTTGGGCTGAAACTGTGCAGACTGCTTGTTTTACTCAGAATGCAACACTTATCAACAAGCATGGAAAAACACTATATGAGATGTGAAGAAAAAGAAGCCAAAAATGAAGTACTTTCATGTATTTGGATGCAAGTGTTTTGTTCTTAAGACTTATCCTGAACAGTTATCCAAATTTGATCTAAAAGCTGATGAGGGAATTTTTGTTGGATATCCACTTTCAACAAAAGCCTTCAGAGTCTAAAATTTAAGAACAAGGGTTGTCATGGAATCTATCAATGTATCTTTTGATGATAAGAAGATAACTGGACTTGAAGATTACAATGATCATGATCAGCTGAGATTTGAGAATGAAGCTTTAAATTCTGATTCTGTAAATTTTGATAGTCTAAATCCTGATACTGCAAAATCTGATGGGTTAAACTCTGATGTTATTGAAACTGTGGTGACTACGCCAGTGAAAATGCACCTGTGCGGGGGGAGCATATTGAAGATCCAACCACATCTCAAAAAGCATCAGAACCTAGAACAGGCTCTTCAAGTTCTGATTCATCAATTTCTGATGGGCCAAGTTCTGATAATTCTGGAAACTCAAATTCTGATTCATCAAGTTCTGATGGGCCAAGTTCTGATAATTCTGGAAACTCAAATTCTGAAGGATCCAACTCAGAGAGCATAATTTCAGGGGGAGCATCAGAAAATGTTGATGGAGAAGCATGGATCATGGGGAGCATCCAGTTCTAGAGATCATCTTCCATCTGCAAGGAAGTGGACTAAAGTACATACACCTGACTTGATTATTGGAGATCCTGAAGCAGGTATTAGAACTAGAACAACAACATTAAATGAATGTCTCTATCATTCTTTTCTTTCTCAGGCTGAACCAAAGAAAGTGGAAGAAGCTCTTCAAGATGCTGATTGGGTGCAAGCTGTTAGGTCACACACACTGTAGAGGGGGGTGAATACAGTATATAGCACAATCAAATCGAATTCTAATAACACAAGTAACAGAAAACAAACTTTATTCAAAGCAATAAACTTTGTTACAATGCGGAACTGTCCTCTCTCAGTGATGAACAAATATCACGAGAGCTGCTAGGGTTACAATAAATAATATTCTCGATAATGATAACACCTATAGTGTAAACCCTATGTCTGTGTTTATATACTACACAGTTACAAGATAATCGTTAATTGATATGGAATATAATTCTGCTTCCTAAAATATATCAATCAGATATCTTTTCTTCCAAGTATTCCATTCTTTACAGAATTCCTTCTTCATGCATATCTCTTCTTACGTTTGTCTTGATCTTTTCTTCAATCAATCAGCCGCCTTCCTTATCTGAACGTTTCCTTTAAGTCCTAATATTATCTTCTGATAAATATCTCCTGAACCTTAAATACTGATGACTTAAGTTCTGACTTCAGTATAAGTGTTGATTTCAGTTAAGTACTGATTTGTCCTGTTTAAGTAAGATCTGAAACATAAATCATATTAGTCATGACATTATCAAATATATCTAACAATCTCCCCCAACTTGTAAATTAGCATAATATACAAGTTTAACAGATATTTGATGATGTCAAAAACATTAAGTACAAATGCATGAGAATTTGACTAGATAACTATAACTTATAGTCCTTAAAGCTTTACCAACTTTAACTTCTGATAACAACTTCAGTTTGTATAGATATCAGAATTTGAGCAGTTGTAGATCTTGACTTGGCTTCACTTTCTGATCTCTCTGATGTCAGGAGTTGTTCTGAGATAGTTCTTTAACAAACATCTCTCAGCATATCTGAGTTCATCAATCATTCTCCTTTTAGCATCTTTAAGTTCTACAGAATCTTCACCAGTTTAGAAGATAGCAGCCCTGAGATCATTAATTCTAGCTTTCCTTATGTCCTGATCCAGTCTGATCAAATATGCCTTGTCAGACTCAAGATTGAATTCTATAGCCTTGTAACCCAGATTTGTAGTTATAATCTTAGCAGAGTTAGGCTTCATCTCAACAATATCACCCTTGTGATCTCTGTACTTTGGAAGATTGTGCTGTCAGACTTTACAGAATAAAGCCTTTTCTGTCTCTGAATTTGAGTCTTCAAATAGTTTGCAGCACTTTCTGTTATTCTGTCATTCACTTCAAGTAGGAATAATACATGTTCCAATTCTTCAAAATACTTCAGTTGAATAGCATTTTCCCTTATATGATAAACCCTTCTATCTGTCATGAAGTACAATAAGATGTGTTCTTTCAAGTAGGTATGGTAAACCATTTGTACAGATTCTAGTTGATTCAATCTTTCAGGAGTTACTCCAATATCTGGTTCACTTAAGGAAGTTGGATCATTGGTTGTGTTCTGTATTCTTCTTTCATCAGCACTGCCCAATCCTGATTTATCTCTTGCTTCCTTTCCAGTAACCACTCTTGCTTCAAAACCACTTGCAGCAGTCTTCAAAGATTGAGTCTGTTTGGCTTTGGTGAAACCTGGTAGGAGTAACTTTGAAGGTTTAACATGAGCAATGTTAGAGGTTTCCTTTGATTTATCTTCTGATATCAAGTCAGCTTGAGCTATGTCAGAGGTTACTTGCTTCTTTGTAATATCATAACTAACTATATCTTGACTCTGAACAACTTGAGCCATGTCAGAGGTTGTCTTAGAAATCTTTCTCGAAGTCAGAGTAAGATCAGCATCTTCAACAGTAATTTCTTCATCCACAGGAGGCACATAAACCTTTATAGGTTCACCAACTTTTTCTTTGCTCTTAGACCTTGGATCTATCTGCAATTGTGATTTGACCTTGGTTGCCTCAATATTTGTCCTTTCTTTTATCACAATGCCTTTGGCCTTTGGAAGTTTCTTTTTACCAACAGAAGCTTCAGATTTAGAGTTAACTTTTTCTGACTTAAGTCTAGCTTCTTCTTCCAAAAGACTCTCAAAGTCCATTCCTGGATTTTCCTTCAGAAATAACTGTCTTGATATTTCTTCATCAAGATCCAAAAGTTCATCAGAACTTATTCTTTTACCAGTATCAGAAGTAATTCTTTTTCAGTATCAGAACTTGTTCTATGACTTGTAGCTTCAGCTCTTCTTGATGAGAAACCACTACCTTGACCATGACCTCCACCCATTCCAGAGTTTCCCTGGTCATCTTTTTCATCATCCTTCCCCTTCAGTGTCTTAACAGTTTTGCATTTGGACTTAATGACCTTCTCCCCCTTTTTGGCATCAGCAGGTAAGAGAAGAAAGACAAGCAATTCCACTGAGGATTGGATTTTATCAAGTTGAGATTGCTGAGAAGCCTGATTTTTCAAAATATCATCAATCTGAGACTGTTGCTTCTCTTGGGTCTTCTCAATGTAAGCAAATCTGTCAAAGGTAGATTGAAAGAAAGTTTTCTTGTCAATTTTCTTAGTCATGTCTTGCTTGAACAATGCTTCCTGAATTTTATGCAGCTCTGCATGAGTTGTTGAATATAGACCTTAAAGATGTCTAGTACTCAATACAGTAACTCAAAGTTCTGTCTTGAAATCAGCATTAACTAGTAGCTCATCATCTTTTTCCAAGTGCTCAGCAAGAATTGATTGAGAAGGAACAAAAGTAACTGTATTCCATTCCTTAGTCCACTCCTCTCCTCTAGGAGTTTCACTCCAAGGTACTGGTGCATCTCCTCGAACAAACTTTTTGACTAGTTCAGATTTAGGAACAGTGAGGTGCATGTCCTGAAGGACCAGCTACAGTAGCATCTTCATTTCTAGCAGCATCACCAGTAGTATCAGCATTTGCAGCATCAGAACTTTCAGATTCAGCATCTTCTGATAAGAGAACAGTATGAGAAGCTATTGAGACTTCAACATCATCCTCTAAGTGCTGATCTGCTTCCAAGTTCTGATCAACAACCATTGTCCGATGCTCACCTATAATCTGATCTTCAATATCTAGATGCAGAGAAGGTGTTGTAGACAATTCTGGATTTTCATTAGCATCAGTAAGTGGTGTTGTTGATGGATTAACTGGAGCTATTGGAGCTTCTAAGTAGAGAACCTCAGGAACAACCAGGTTGTGAATATCAATCTCAGCACTTGTGCCTGGGTCTGCAGTAGATACTGGTTTATGAATAGGAGACACAGGTGGTGTAGTTGCTTTATCTGTAGCAGCTTCCTGAGTTGGTGACAATGGAGGTGTAGAAGCAGTAGCTGTAGCAATTTCTGGCTCTTTTGAGATCAGAGATTCCTGATCTCCTTCCTTAGTTGCTACTTCCTCATCATCTGAAGCTGGCCTGTGAGCTCTTTGTTTCTTTCTTTTCTTTGAAGGTGTAGATTCCTTGGGAGTTTAAGCATAAGACATTCTTCTAAGCCTTTTGAGAAGCTTAGATCCCCCAAATCTAGTATCCTTCTGAGAAGGGACCTTCTCAGCTTCTTTCATGACAGGTTCTAATACAGGAGCCTGTTCCTCACTATCTAAATCATCTCTCAGAACAATCCTCCTTCTCTTCTGTGATATCGGGACAGTCTTTGTCCTCTTGGGCTTGGAAGATGAAGGCTTCACAGTATGTGCTGATGATGAAGGTTGGGCTATCTGTGAAGGTTTGAGATGAGTTCTGATAGAGGGTTGAGTAGGTTGAGATGTATGTGTGGTATGTTCTGATGGTTGTTGTGGTGTTTGGGATGTGGTGGTAGGTTGAACATCAGGATAAACAGATCTGTAGGTTTGAGGATCAGCATTTACCAGGATCTGTTTTACAGACTGAGGAATCTGTAAGGGTCTAACCACCTTTTTCTTAAGGTCAGCATTTACCAAGTCATTAAAAGCTCATTTTGCAAGTTTAAAGGGTCGAAATAAAGAACTGGCTAGTTGAGGTTCATCAGCACAGCAAAAAGTAAATATAAGCTGACAGAATCTAGCAAAGTATACGACATTCCTATCCTCTATCATCCTATCCCCAATAAAACCTAGCACAGCACTTGCAAAATCAAAATGAGTTTGGTAAATAATAGCATACCCGATGTGCTGACTCATAATAGGAATGGCATCAAAGTTGGAACATTTATTCCCGAAGGCTTTAGTGATGCAGTCGAAGAAAAAGCTCCATTCCTTTTGGATATGTGCTCTTTTCCACTGTCTAAGCATGGCCAAACTCTTCTCATACCCCAAATTGGCCATGAGTTGCTGTAGAACTGGTTCCTCCGCTTTTGAAAAAATGCAGCCTTCTGTTAAATATAGAGCTTTGCGAACTGCTCCAGGAGTTACCACATGCTCAACATCATTTACTTCAAAGATAATGCTTGGAGTTCTAATAGCACCACCATTATCAAAATGTCCAGTCCGCCAAAACGTCAGAACTTGTTGGCTGGAAATGACTTGAGGCTGGGTCAATGCGTACCCAATTTCACTGTGTGCTAGAAGATCTAGCACAAAGTGCAACTCAGATGGAGCTTCATCATGATTTAAGATTGCAGCATAGTTTTTGGGAACGAACTTGGCTCCATCTATGATCAAATCCTTAGGTGCCATGAGAAAAAATGAGAATTAAGGTTTCCTGTAAGGTGTTTGATAAAATGTCTGTATGAAAAACAACGTTAGGAGATGAGAGAGAATAGAAGTAAAGAAAGAGAGATAAAGTGTGAAAGTAAATAAAAGATTTTACAATCTTCTCTCTCTTTTACTTATACAAGGTGGAAAAAGTAACTGTTGGACACCTGTCAGACATGCAGCAGTAAAGAATAATTAATGGGCACGGGAAAACAGTAATCAATACTTATCACATGCAGTTTTTCAAGGAAAAACCGTTCCACTTACCAAGTAATCCCATTAAGTAAGGTAATTCAGTTTTAATTCAAAATTTAAACTGTTCCCACTTATTAAATCATTTTCATTGCGAAATCAATATTCTGTAAAAATACATCAAGTGTGAGAATGACCAAAAAATAAATCAAGTAAACAGGTACTGCCACGTTAGAATCAGAACTTGATTTGTATCAGTAATAAAATGGTCATCAGAATATGAAGAAATCAGGATTTAAAAATGCATCAGAATTTCAAACGACTCAGAGACAACATCTTGCAAAAATATAAAAATTCCAATAATATATTAAGAGAATACATTCATGAAATTGAAATTATAGCTCAACATTACAAGATTGTCCTAAGCTACAAATCCTATTTCTTCTTCCTAATTTCTATAACAGAACAGTGAGACGAATGATTCGCTCCTGCTGTAGAAGAGCTTCCAACCGTTCTTCTTCCAATCGCTCAATATGGCAATGGTAATCCATATAGAAGAACAAGAGGTCTGTCAGAACCTCTTGGGGAACAGAGTCCCAAACCTCATCAGGAATGGCAGTAACATGCCATTCCTGCTGCCATTCTGGACAGCTCATGGTGAGAGAGAAAGTATCATAGTTTAGAGCTAAGTTGTAGTTCACCATGATTGTGATGAGAGAGAAATAGATGAGATTGAGAGATTGAGAGTTTGAGAGAAAGTGAGAGAAAATGAGAGATGTACTGGCTGGAGTGAAGTGTTGGTTTTTATATAGCCAATGGAATGTCAGGAGACGCAAGTAAAATTTAATGCTAACAGGTAGAAATAATTCTACCTCGTCTCCCAAGACTGAGGAGAATAAAAACAGCCATTGGAAGTGTAAAACAGGGTTTAATGCGCACTAGAAACAAGTAAATATTATTGTGCATGGACATGTACCACTAACTCTAATTTTATTGACTGTTAATATTCCAACCAAACATATTCTGATTTAAAAATAAGACTGTTTCAGATTTCAACCACAAATAAGTCAAGTAAAGAATCAGAATTTAATATCAGCACTTAGACTTATATCAGAACTTAACAGTCATCAGAACATGATTTCTTAACTCAAAAAGTGAATGCCTATCTTTGTAATCTTCACACAAATTCTAATTTTGGTTCTTCAGAACTTAATCATCAGAACTTAATCATCAGAACTTTCATCAGAACCTGTCCTCGGAATTTATGCAATCTGACACATAAACTATTCATCTAAAATAACATTGATCACCACAGTAATTTTCATCATTCATATGAAGTGTAAGTGTGTGCATTAAGCTAAATATCAGACAAAGAGTAAAGTCTGATTCACTTCAGTACATCTTAGAAATAAGACATAACTAAGAACTTTACTTAAAACCTGTCATTATTCTGAAGCCTACTATTGAATGAGTTCATGCATGAGTCCACCTCAACTGTTTTGTGCTTATTTTATGCATCTTTTAAAATTCCATTTTACAGTGGCTTCTCAGTGTAAGTGAGTCACGACTGCTTATCAGAATTTATGCTATTATCAGAGTATTTCTCCAGTAATCATAGAGTGTGAAAAGTCACCAAGAAAAATAATTATTTGCTTTTCTGATGCATATTACTTAATACCAGCAATGCACTTGGGTCGTCCCTTCCACATTTTTACTCTAGATCTCAAAGGAGTACCTGATTTTTATTCCTTGTTCTTTTCCTTTTTCTTTTGAGAAATGAGGTTTATCAGCACTTAGTACATTCAGCAGATTTACTAACATCAGAACTTAACAGATGAGAAGCATTATTCTAATTTTGGACTTAGTAATAAGATAGACAAAGTAAACTTAACTAAGCTCAATATCAGAATTTGCTTGTGTCAATAGATTTCCACATAAATAATTACTTCTAACATGGAATCTCTGGTATATTAAAGACTACTAGGTCAGCATCTAGCACAGTTATCCTCATAGGATTGAATAGTCACAGAAATATTCATATCACTATCAGAGTTTAGAAATTCACATCAGACAATAATCAGTACTTAAATAATTTTCAATTAAGCACAGAATACACAAAGAGAGTAATATCTGTAAATACTGATCATAAAGTCTGATGCATCAGAACAAAACTAAGCATATTTAGAGAAAGAACCTGAAACCATTCCAAGTTCATTTACCAATCTTGTAAAAGTAGCTTCACACAGTGGTTTTGTGAAGATATCTGCTAGTTGTTGATCTGTTGGAACAAAGTGCAATTCCACTGTACCTTCATCCACATGTTCCCTTATGAAGTGGTACCTAATCCTGATGTGCTTTGTCATTGAGTATTGAACTGGATTACCTGTCATAGCAATAGCACTTTGATTATCACAGTAAATAGGGATTTTAAAATATGTTAACCCATAATCCAGTAACTGATTCTTTATCCAGAGAATCTATGCACAACAGCTTCCTGCAGCAATGTACTCTGCTTCTGCAGTTGATGTGGAAATTGACTTTTGTTTCTTGCTAAACCAAGAAACTAGTCTGCCTCCAAGAAATTGGCAGCTTCCACTTGTGCTTTTCCTGTCAATTTTGCAACCTACAAAATCTGCATCTGAGTAACCTATTAGTTTAAAATCCGATTCTCTAGGATACCAGAATCCCAGATCAGCTGTTCCTTTAAGATACTTGAAAATTCTTTTCACAGCTGTTAAGTGAGGTTCTCTGGGATCTGCTTGAAATCTTGCACAAAGACAGGTAGCATACATGATATCAGGTCTACTAGCAGTTAGATAGAGTAAAGAGCCAATCATACCTCTGTAATCAGTAATATCTATTGATTTACCAGTATTCTTATCCAGTTTTGTTGTAGTGGCCATGAGAGTGGATGTACTTGAACAATCTTGCATTCCAAATTTCTTCAGCAAATTTCTGGTGTACTTGGTTTGACAAATAAAAGTGCCTTCTTCATTCTGCTTGACTTGAAGGCCCAGAAAATAGCTAAGTTCCCCCATCATACTCATTTGATATCTTGACTGCATCAGTTTGGAAAACTTTTTGCAAAGTCTGTCATTTGTAGAACCAAAGATGATATCATCAACATATATCTGAACCAGAAGTAAGTCCTTTCCATGGTTGAGGTAGAACAATGTTTTGTCTATAGTTCCTCTATTAAATCCACTTTCCAGAAGAAACTGAGCTAAAGTCTCATACCATGCTCTTGGAGCTTGCTTAAGGCCATAAAGTGCTTTATCAAGCATGTAGACATGATTTGGATATTTGGGATCTACAAAGCCTGGAGGTTGTTCAACATATACTTCCTCCTCCAATTCTCCATTGAGAAAAGCACTTTTCACATCCATTTGAAAGACAGTAAACTTTTTGTGAGCAGTATAAGCCAAAAATATCCTTATGGCTTCCAATCTAGCAACTGGTGCAAATGTTTCATCATAATCAATTCCCTCCTGTTGAGAATATCCTTTTGCAACCAACCTTGCCTTATTACTTGTAATTATGCCATCACTATCGGTTTTGTTTCTGAATACCCACTTTGTACCAACAACAGATCTGTTCTTTGGTCTTGGCACTAGGGTCCAGACTTTGTTTCTTTAAAATTCATTTAACTCTTCCTGCATTGCTTGCACCCAATCAGCATCTTGAAGAGCTTCTTCCACTTTCTTTGGTTCAGTTTGAGAAAGAAAAGAATTGTAAAGACATTCACTTGAAGTAGATGTTCTAGTTCTAACACCTGCATCAGGATTTCCAATAATTAAGTCAGGTGTATGTGATTTAGTCCACTTCCTTGCAGATGGAAGGTTTTCTCTAGAACTGGATGCTCCCCCATGATCCATGGTATCTTCATCAACATTTTCTGATGTTCCCCCTGAAACTATGCTCTCTGAGTTAGATCCTTCAGAATTTAAGTTTTCAGAACTATCAGAACTTGGCTTATCAGAACTTGATGAATCAGAACTTGAAGAGCCAATTGTATGTTCTGATGCTTCTTGAGATGTGGTTGTATCTTCAGTATGCTCCCCCTGCACAGGTGCATCTTCCTTTGGCGTAGTCACCATAGTTTCAATAACATCAGAGTTTAATCCATCAGAGTTTGCAGTATCAGGATTTAGACTGTCAGGATTTTCAATATCAGAATTTAAGTCTTCATTTTCAAATCTCAGCTGATCATGATCATTGAAATCTTCAAGTCCAGTAATCTTCTTATCATCAAAGGAGACATTGATAGATTCCATGACCACCCTTGTTCTCAAGTTATAGACTCTGAAGGCTTTTGTGGAAAGTGGATATCCAACAAAGATACCTTCATCAGCTTTTAGATCAAATTTGGATAGTTGTTAAGGATGAGTCTTAAGAATAAAACACTTGCATCCAAATACGTGAAAATACTTCAGATTTGGCTTCTTTTTCTTCACCATCTCATATGGTGTCTTTCCATGCTTGTTAATGAGTGTTGCATTCTGAGTAAAACAAGCAGTCTGCACAGCTTCAGCCCAAAAATAGGTTGGTAGCTTTGCTTCATCAAGCATAGTTCGTGCAGCTTCAATGAGAGTTATATTCTTTCTTTCAACAACTCCATTTTGCTGTGGAGTTCCAGGAGCAGAGAATTCCTGCTTAATTCCATGGTCTTTGCAGAACTCTTCCATGATCAAATTCTTGAACTCAGTGCTATTATCACTTCTTATTATCTTCACAAAATTTTTGACCAATTTATTCAGTTGCTTGACATGATCAATCAAGATAGATGGAGTTTCACTTTTAGTGTGCAAGAAATACACCCATGTGTATCTGGTGAACTCATCCACTATGACCATAGCATATTTCTTCTTTACAATAGACATGACATTCACTGAACCAAATAGATCAACATGTAGTAGGTGATAAGGCTCAAGAATTGATGATTCAGTCTTACTCTTGAATGAAGATTTTCTTTGTTTAGCCTTCTGACAGGAATCACAAAGGCCATCAGGAGCAAATACTGACTTTGGCAGTCCTCTCACAAGATCTTTCTTGACAAGTTCATTTATATTGTTAAAATTTAAATGAGAGAGTTTCTTGTGCCAATTCTAGCTTTCTTCAATTGATGCTCTACTCATCAGACAGATTGCAGAACCATCAGTACTTGTTGAAAGCTTGGCTTCATAAATGTTACCATGCCTGTATCCTTTCAGAACAACTTTGCATGTAGATTTACTTACAACTTCACAGTGTTTTTCAAAGAAATCCACATGATAACCTCTGTCACAGATTTGACTAACACTCAGCAGATTGTATTTAAGTCTTGAGACCAGAGCTACTTCTTTAATGATGACATTCCCAAGATTGATATTAACATATCCCAATGTTTTTCCAATGTTGCCATCTCCATAAGAAACACTTCTGATAGCAGGGCTTTATTTCCAGTCATATGTCCTGAACATCCACTGTCCAGAACTAGTTAGTTTTTCATGTTGCCCTGCAATCACAAAAACCACTAATGATTAGTTTTAAGGACCCAGACTTGCTTGGATCCTTTAGCCTTATTAAGTTTGTTAACATTTGCAGCGGATTTAGCATCAGAATTTATGTTAACATTTTTCTTATCAGAATTTACACTATCAAACTTTGAATCACACCTTCCTTTCCATTTCTATTTTTCCTAGGTGATTTTACCTTGTTTACATTCTTAACATCTTTCATCTTATGCTTAAGCTGCTTCTTTGTCATTAAGCCTACGTTTACTTCAGTTGTCTTTTTCTATTTTAGTTTGTCAGAAGTCAATTCCTTTTTAACTTCTGATTTCTCAGTATCAGACTTTACAGCTACAAACTTAACAGGTTTTAACTCTGGCTTTTGTTTAACAACTATAGGCTTAATATCTACAGTTCCTTTGTCATTCTTATCATCTCCATAACCTAAGCCCTCTTTCCAGTTTCCACTACTTAACAAATTCTGAGTTGTTCTGCCAGAGTTAGTCCAAATCCTGATAATCTCTCTTTCATTTTCTAACTCACCTTTTAGAGATTCATTCATTTTAAGTACTTCATCCCTAACATAGAAAACATCATCTCTATCTTTCTGAGTTTGATGGAACATGACACTCTTTTTCTAAATAATCATTCCTCTTTTTACAAGCAAGATTTTCAGAAGTTAATCTTTCACATGTTAAAGTTTGATCTCTATAGCTAATGAACATGGTCTTAAGATATCTTCTCAACTTATTAATATCATCAGTATGAAAGGCATAAGTAGTTTGAGGTACCTTTAACTCAGCAGATTCAGTACTGCTTTCAGCTTTTGCCATATCAGCATTTGCCATCAAGGCATAGTTCTCCTCACTTTCAGAATCTGAGGTGTCTGTCCAGCTTTTCTTCTTTGTGACAAGAGCCTTGCCTTTGTCACTCTTCATTTTCTTACAATCAGGAGATATGTGGCCTTTCTCACCACAGTTGTAGCATTTAACATTTGTGTAATCTCCTCTGTCAGACTTTCCTCCTTTGTCTTCAGATTTTCTGAAATTCTTCTTATCAGAACTTGCACCTTTCCTGGAAAACTTCTTTCCCTTCCTGAACTTCCTGTATGCAATCTTAGTGATTTCTTTCACCATAAGAGCACACAACTTCATCATCTTTACCCTTGCCTTTCCTTGAGGTGGCTGCCTTGGGAGATTCTTCTTCGGCCTTAAGAGCAACTGTTCTTGTCTTTCCTCCTTTCCTCTTGCTTCTTTGTTCCATCTCAAGTTCATGAGTCTTGAGCATCCCATAGATTTCATCAAGAGTCATTTCATCAAGATTATAGTTGTCTCTTATAGTTGTTGCCTTCAAATCCCAGCTTTCAGGAAGAGCTAACAGGAATTTAAGGTTTGAATCTTCAAGATCATACTCCTTATCAACCAGTGACAAATCATTCAAGAGTTTGACAAATCTATCATATAAATCAGTCAATGACTCATTAGCCTTTGAGTTAAAGTGTTCATACTCTTGAGTGAGTATTGTCTTCCTGTTCTTCTTGATCGTATCAGTTCCCTGACATCTTGTTTCCAAGGCATCCCATATCTCCTTTGCAGTTTTACAGTTTATTACCCTATTTGACATTACATTATCAATGGCACTATGCAGTAAGTGTCATACCTGAGCATCCATAGCAATTGATGCGATATCTTCAGCAGTGTAGTCACTCTTCTCCTTTGGTACAGACTTTGCTGCTTCACCTGCAACTGCAACAGCGAGTTTTGTTGGATTGTGAGGTCCTTCCTTGATTCTATCAAGATATTCTAGATCTGTAGCTTCCAGAAATATAGTCATCCTCATCTTCCATATGGGATATTCAGATGGTTTCAATATGGGAACTCTAATAGACTCATATCGGCTATGGATTTGTGTATTTGGAGGTTCTTTAGTTTTGGTGGGCTTAGTTGGAGTTTCTACTTCAGACAAGATTGTTTTTGGATCTTAAACTGTTTGTGTGTTAACAGATAGGCTCTGATACCACTTGTTAGGTCACACACACTGTAGAGGGGGGTGAATACAGTGTATAGCACAATCAAATCGAATTCTAATAACACAAGTAAAAGAAAACAGACTTTATTCAAAGCAATAAATTCTGTTACAATGCGGAACTGTCATCTCTCAGTGATGAACAAATATCACGAGAGCTGCTAGGATTACAATAAATAATATTCTCGATAATGATAACACCTATAGTGTAAACCCTATATTTGTGTTTATATACTACACAGTTACAAGATAATCGTTAATTGATATGGAATATAATTCTGCTTCCTAAAATATATCAATCAGATATCTTTTCTTCCAAGTATTCCATTCTTTACAGAATTCCTTCTTCATGCATATATCTTCTTACGTTTGTCTTGATCTTCTCTTCAATCAATCAATCGCCTTCCTTATCTGAACGTTTCCTTCAAGTCCTGATATTATCTTCTGATAAATATCTCCTGAACCTTAAGTACTGATGACTTAAGTTCTGACTTTAGTATAAGTGCTGATTTCAGTTAAGAACTGATTTGTCCTGTTTAAGTAAGATCTGAAACATAAATCATATTAGTCATGACATTATCAAATATATCTAACAGAAGCAATGCATGAAGAGTTAAATGAATTTGAAAGAAATAAAGTCTGGACCCTAGTGCCAAGACCAAAGAACAAATCAGTTATTGGTACAAAATGGGTGTTCAGAAACAAAACTAATAGTGATGGCATACTTACAAGAAATAAAGCAAGGCTGGTTGCAAAAGGATACTCTCAACAGGAGGGAATTGATTATGATGAAACATTTGCACCAGTTGCTAGATTGGAAGCCATAAAGATATTTTTGGCTTATGCTGCTCACAAAAAGTTTACAGTCTTTCAAATGGATGTAAAAAAGTGTTTTTCTTAATGGAGAATTGGAAGAAGAAGTATATGTTGAACAACCTCCAGGTTTTGTAGATTCAAAATTTCCTAATCATGTCTACAGACTTGATAAAGCACTTTATGGCCTTAAGCAAGCTCCAAGAGCATGGTATGAGACACTAGCTCAGTTTCTTCTGGAAAGTGGATTTAACAGAGGGACTATTGACAAAACTTTATTCTATCTCGACCATGGAAAGGGCTTACTTTTGGTGCAGATATATGTTGATGATATCATTTTTGGTTCTACAAATGACAGACTTTGTAAAAGGTTTGCCAAGTTAATGCAGTCAAGATATCAAATGAGTATGATGGGAGAACTTAGCTATTTTTTGGGCCTTTAAGTCAATCAGAATGAAAAAGGAACTTTTATTTGTCAATCTAAGTACACTTGAAATTTGTTGAAGAAATTTGAAATGCAAGACTGTTCAAGTGCATCCATTCATATGGCCACTGCAATAAAATTGGATAAGGATGCTGGTATATCAGTAGATATTACTGATTACAGAGGTATGATTGGCTCACTACTCTATCTAACTACAAGTAGACCTGCTATCATGTATGCTACCTGTCTTTATGCAAGATTTCAAGCAGATCCAAGAGAACCTCACTTAATAGCTGTGAAAGAATTTTCAAGTACCTTAAGGGTACAGCTGATCTGGGATTGTGGTATCTTAGGGAATCAGACTTTAAGCTAATAGGTTACTCAGATGCAGATTTTTCCGGATGCAAAATTGACAGGAAAAGCACAAGTGGAAGCTGCCAATTTCTTGGAGGAAGATTATTTTCTTGGTTTAGCAAGAGACAAAAGTCAATTTCCACATCAACTTCAGAGGCTGGGTACATTGCTGCAGGAAGCTGTTGTGCACAGATTCTTTGGATGAAGAATCAGTTACTGGATTATGGGTTAGAATCTAAAATTCCTATTTACTGTCATAATCAAAGTGTTATTGCTATGACAGGTAATCCAGTTCATCACTCTATGACAAAGCACATCTGCATTATGTACCACTTCATAAGGGAACATGTGATGGAAGGTACAGTGGAATTGTATTTTATTCCAACAGATCAACAACTAGCAGATATCTTGTCACGCCCCCAAATCCGGGGTCAGGATTGGGTGTCACTACACAACTTTAAATAATAATAGAAACCTGTATATTAAAATAAATATACAGATAACCCCTCATATTCAGGATCGCTTACAGGTTATAGTATGAAACAAGAATCTAACCTTCTAAAATTTACATTGTCTAAATACAATTTCATTACCTCATTACTAATTTCTTTGTATTGATCACTCTGACATCTCCAAATTTCTTCAGCTGGAATCTCACCACTTTTGCTGTCTATTAAAAGCTATTCACTTTGCCCTCATTTGATACTGAAAGAAATAAGAGTTCACAAAGCAAGAGTGAGCCAAAAATGCCCAGCAAGTATCATAAATGGTTTCCAGGTATCAGATCAGAAAACTCCTGGAAACAATTGTTGAACGATTTTAAAAATGTCTTTACAGATTTAAATAGTTGAGCGAACCAAACATCGGCCCTCATTGGCCTTTAATCATAAGTCACATTTTTCTATAAAAGAATACTGATCGTTTCAATTTTTCAATTTTTTTTTTGAATCAAATCACAGTTTGGGTTTGTAATTATGAACTATTCGGGAAGGAATGTCGTTAATGGCGATCAACAATAAATTGGACTGGACACTAGAAACCAACATATGCATTATAACCTGCTGATCAGTCAGGATATAGTGCGGATCTATACCCAACTGCATAGACCGAACCAACATATGGGGTACCCAGGCAACTATGGCCTAAGGGTCCGGTCCATCTCCGGCCCATAGGATCCAGCTCATCACTGGTCCTCATAATAATCGTCCAGCCTGCAGAGTATTTTGATGTCAAATCATTTTGATTTCAAAACATCTTTATTTCTTGTAATGATGCCCTCACAATCAGTTTTATTTTCCTGAACACCCACTTTCTACCAACAACTGATCTGTTCTTTGGTCTTGGCACAAGAGTCCAGACTTTGTTCCTTTCAAATTCATTAAGCTCCTCTTGCATTGTTGTAACCCAGTCAGCATCTTGAAGAGCTTCTTCCACTTTCTTTGGTTCAGTTTTAGATAGAAAAGAATGGTAGAGACATTCATTTTGAGTGGCTTTTCTAGTTTTACACCACTATCAGGATTTATAATGATTAAGTCAGGTTTGTGTAACTTAGACCAAGTTAGCATATGGGAATTGACTCCTTAAAGCAGAACCTCCCCCTTGATCCATGAACTCTCTAGTATCTCTTTGACTTGTACCACTATCATTTCTTGATGCTCCCCTTGAATCAGTATTTCCAGTGCTATCAGTATTTGATCCATCAGTATTTGATCCATCAGTATTTGAGGACAAAGTCTGATGAATTATTTACTGATGTAACTCGAGTTGAATCACTTGTAGAAGACTCTTTATGTGAATCATGTTGCTCCCCCTCAACATATGCTTTAGTATTTGCAGAATTTCCACTGACATGTGGATCATCAGAGTTTAGAGTGATATCAGGATTTACTGTATCAGAATTTGTCAGTATATCAAGATTTAACTGTTCAACATATGGTACTTTATTTTCAAATCTCAACTCATCATGGTCATCTGCATCTTCTAGACCTGTGATTTTCTTGTCATCAAAAGATACATGTATAGAATCCATGACTGTCTTTGTTCTCATATTATACTCTATGAAAGATTTTATGGACAATGGATAGCCAACAAAAATGCCTTCATCATCTTCTAAATCAAATTTATTAAGCTATTCTGGATGAGTTTCGAGAATAAAACACTTACAGCCAAAAATGTGAAAGTACTTCAAATTTGGCTTATTTCCCTTTACCATTTCAAATGGTGTCTTTCCATGCTTGTTGATTAATGTTGCATTTTGTATGAAGCAAGCAGTTTGCACAGCCTCACCCCAGAAGTAGGTGGGAAATCTTGCTTCCTCTAGCATGGTTCTTGCAGCTTCTATGAGAGTTCTATTCTTTATTTCAACAACTCCATTTTGTTGTAGAGTTCCAGGGGCAGAAAATTCTTATTTTATTTCCCTGTATTTGCAAAACTCTTCCATAATACTGTTCTTGAATTCAGTTCCATTATCACTTCTAATGATCTTCACTTTGAATGTTGATCCTTTTTCCAGTTCTCTCACATGATCAAAAAGAATGGAAGGAGATTCATTCTTGGTGTGCAGAAAATACACCCATGTGTATCTTATATATTCATCAACAATTACACGTGCATACCTCTTCTTGGCAATTGACATTACATTGACTGGACTAAAGAGATCAATATGAAGTAGATGATATGTTTCAAGAATAGAGGACTCAGTTTTACTCTTGAAAGATATTTTCATTTGCTTGGCTTTCTGGCATGAGTCACATAAGCTATCAGGAGAAAATACTGCATTGGGAAATCCTCTTACAAGATCTTTCCTCACAAGTTCATTGATGTTGTTGAAATTGAGATGGGAAAGTCTTCTATGCCAGTTCTAGCTATCTTCCTCAGATGCTCTACTAAGTAGATAAACTTCTGATCCATCAGTATTTGTGGAGACACTGGCTTCATATAAGTTACCATATCTTACACCAGCCATTGAAATTTTTCCATCAGACTTACTGACAATTTCACAATTTTCCTCATAAAAATTCACATGGTAACCTCCGTCACACATCTGACACACACTGATCAAATTATGCTTGAGTTTTGCAAACAGAGCTACATCTTCAATGATGATATTCCCATGTTTGATTTTTCCATATCCCAAGATTTTTCCTAAGTTGCCATCTCCATAAGAAACACTTGGGCAAGCCTTCTCCTTAAACTCTAATAGAACGGACTTATAACCAGTCATGTATCCTGAGCATCCACTATCCAAGACTAGAGAATTTTTTATGTTGCCCTGCAATCAGTTTTAAAATCAATTAGTGTTTTTAAGGATGCGAACTTGCTTGGATCCTTTGGCCTTTTTAAGTTTGTTAACATATGCAGCAGAAGACTTCATATCAGAGTTTATGTTAACATTCTTACTATCAGTATTTACACATGCATAAACATTTTTTGCTTTATTTAAAGAGGGTTTCAATTCAGAATAATCATAATATAAACTGTGATACTCTTTACATGTATAAATAGAGTGACACACACTACCACAATGAAAACAAGGATTATGTGGTTTATATTTAATTGTTCTATTCCTAAACTCTGATTTGGGAGGAACAATATTTATCTCTTTATTCTTCCCGCAAGAATTATCAAGATGATTAGTACTACCACAGTTCAAGCATGTCTTTCTAGGTTCATTGGGAATAGTTTTATAAGTACCATTTTCATTAACACCCACTTTATCATTCATGTTTTTCCTAGGCTTTTTCTCCTTGCCTTTCATGTGTAATTCCTTCAGTTTTTTCTTAAGCCGTTTCTGATTCATTAAACCAAAATTTACTGAGATTGTGTGAACTTGTTCACTATTATCAGTATTTAAGTTTGATTTAGGTGCTGAGGTTGAACCTACCTCATGAATTGACTTAACAACATCAGCACTTGAATTAAACTTAATGGGCTTCAGCTGAACATTGTGCAGTATTACCTTATGATCAGTATTTATTAGTTTAACCTTCTCAATTTCTTTTCCATTCTTCTTATCAGAATTAGATCTATTTTCATATCCTAATCCTGATCCCCAACAACCATTTTCTAAAATTTCCAGAGTTGTTTTTTTTGAGTTAGTCCAAAGCTTAATAATATCTCTTTATTTAACTAACTCCTTTTCTAGATAAGCATGCTTTTCTAATAGTCTTTCTTTAACATAAACAACATTATCTCTTTCTTTTTGAATTTTTAGCATGGAAAGTAACTCAATTTCTAGGTAATCATTCATTTTCTTTAACTCAGTGATTTCACTCTTGATTCTATTATTCTCTAAAGTTTGATCTCTATAACTAACATGCAGAAATTTAAGAAACAATCTTAATTCACATATATCATCAGTATTAAAAGAAAGTGTGGTTTGAGGTACCTTAAATTCAGCAGTGTTAACCTCAGTTTCAGCATTTTCCATGAGGGCATAGTTAACACCATCATCTGAATCTGATGAATCATCCCAATTTTTCTTCTGTGTGATCAAGGCTTGTTTCTTCTCCGTCTTTGGTTTTTTGTAGTCAGCTGCAAAGTGTCCAATTCCATCATAGTTATAGAACCTTTCCTTTGACTTGTCAAATTTTCTAGTCTTTGATTCCTTTCAATTAGTATTTCTTCTGTCATTCCTCTTATCAAAGTTTGAGGAACTGTAACCCTTTCTGAAAAACCTTTTTCCTTTATTGAAGTTCTTGTAGACCATCTTCTTGAATCTTTTAACCAATAGAACAGCCTTTTGGTTCCATGTCTTCATTGATGTCATGATCACTTTCAGTATCTGATTCACTATCGATGTTTGAATCATCATTAGAGTTTGATGACTCAGTATCATACTTTGCAATCATAGCTTTTCCTTTGAAGTGACCTTTTCTCCTAGCTTTCTCCTTTGGCTTCTCTTCGACTTTAAGTGCAATTGGTCTAGACTTTGATCTTTCTCTCTTACTTCTTTGCTCCATCTCTAGTTCATGAGTCTTCAACATACCTTAAATCTCATCCAAAGATATTTCTTCAAGTTCATAATTATCCCTTATTGATGTGACCTTAAAGTCCCATTTTTCGGGGAGTGCAAGTAGAAACTTCAAGTTTGAGTCCTTTAAGTCATATTCCTTGTTGACAAGAGATAAGTCATTCAACAGCTTTTGAAATCTATCATAGATCTCAGTTAAGGACTCATTGTCTCTTGAGTCAAAGTGCTCATATTCCTGAGTAAGTAATGTTTTCCTGTTTTTGTTGATAGCAGAAGTACATTGACACTTTAATTCTAAAGCATCCCAAATTTCCTTTGCTGTTTTACATCCAATAACAATATTAGACATTACACTATCAACACTGCTATGCAAGATATGTCTTACTTTTGCATCTTACATATTTGATGATAGATCCTCTACAGTATAGTCCTTCTTTGGTTTATCAACCATCTTTTCTTCTTGACCAGCAACTGCTACTGCCAACTTCATTGGCCTATGAGGACCATCATAAATCTTGCTTAGATATTCAAGATCAGTAGCTTCCAAACACATGGTCATCTTAACCTTCCAGATTGGATATTCATGTATCTTTAGGATTGAAACCTTGATAGCTTCATACCTACTCATTATTTTTAATATGTTGTATGGCTGGGGGTGGTGGTGGATTCTGTTGTTGTTCTTTGTGTTCCATTAAAGACTGATTTTGAGATCTTAAACTGTTTGTATATCAAGAGAAATCTCTGATACTATTTGTTAGGTTCGTAATACAACTGTAGAAGGGGGGTGAATACAGTTTATGCAAACAATTAAATAAAGCTTAAGAGAATCAACAGTTTTGATATTAATTAGATAAAAATAGTTACAAAAGTACTCTTTCAAAATGATGAACGATTATCCTTGAGAGCTTCTAGGTTATTTGAAAGACATAACAATTCATTACACCTAATCTGTTCTTATATAGTGCACAATTACTCAATCAATAAGGAATCATATTCTATAACAATAAGGAATCCTAATACATATCCATGTATGATTATTTCTATAAGTAAAGTCCTTCACTGCCTTGAATTCTGCAATCCCTTTCTTTTTTTGACATCTACTGATGTGACTAAGTACTGATCATCGAATACTGATCATCAAATACTGATAGACAGATATTGATGACATCACCTTCAATAAATCTTGATATCAAATACTAATAATAAACTCTGATAGTTTGTATACTGATATCATCAATATCTTCTAACATTTTGTTCTTGGATGATTTGACTTAGAATTGGTGGATTAGGATGTTGTTTTGATTATGGTTGATGTTTCGGTTGTTGTTGGTTGATTTGATGATGTTTCGTAAATTTGGAAATCGTTAGTTTATAGCGGTCGTAATGCCTGATTTTATACTACCCCTATTAGTGTGTAACGTTGGACTCTAAAAACCAACTGTTGAATATCACCACTACGATGACTTAGTTAGTTCATGTTTTAAACTTCATTTTGGTATATAGATCGCGTTAATCGGATTTACGGTTTAGGAGAAACGATTGTTTTAAGTAACGGTGTTTCACGAAACCACCCCTACCTTACGTGTAACTTTGAAACTGTTTTTGAGTCCCCTAAAAGACTTGTTAGATCGTGAAAATTTCATGTAAATTATTAGAGACAGTTAGTAAGGCCCTCGCGACGGTTTTGCATTAAAAAGATTATTTTTCGATTTTATAAAAATGATGGAGCCGAGGTTGTACAAACGAGAAATATTAATCGATGACTTGAACACGAGCGTTGATGTATATGAGAGTTAGGGCCTAGTTTCATAAGCGATCAATGACTAATCCAGAGTTATGTTATTTTTGATAGATTATCGGTCCAACCCGAGTCCCACTACCACCCGCGAAGAATCATGCAAGCTTTCGAACCCTAATTACTGTTGTTGTGATGATTGCAAGTATTTGCAATATCTTGCGATATATGCATGCATGTTTTGAAATCATGATATTTTTATAGTGAATTACGATTTTTTAAAGTTGAGCTTACGAGCTATATAATACTTATGCTAGTGATAAACTATATTTTATGTATACCTTTAGTATAGAGCATAAAAGTTTGAACATTATACTTTAAACCGGGAGACGATGTGTCCGGGTATGTTACATATGGTTTTTAATATCTAATAATCGAATAAAGTAATTTGATAGTTCTAAATTATAAGTGAATATTATTTCAAATAGTCCTTTAAAATTTTATTTACGATCAATCATTATTAATGGATATTATTTTGATTATTCGAGTAAAGATTTTACTTACAAATATTTATATTATTTATTAAATGAATATTAGTTTTGAATATTCATTTAAGGACTTTTCACTCCGATTAATTTATTTTAATTATTTTTTAAACAATAATTATTTAAAGAATAATATTTAAATATTTTTGAAAATGATTTAAATTATTTAAATTATCTTTGACCTTCAATATTTTCGAAGAATACTTTCGAACTTTATTAGATGGTTTTTGTAACGACTGGGAACTTTACGTTTGTTATGGATAAAAAGCTAAGGTTATTATTTGCTGTATTTATTACTAAGATTCGGGAGCTCAAGGCCTTTAATGGCTGCTCTCGTGTATCGTATCTTAATTCTGCCTTTACGAGATGCCTACGTATCTCTGTGAATTAGAGAATCAAGCCAAAAAACGTAGTTCTGATTTGTGGGGTGAGGCCCCTTATATAGATGTGGGAGTCCTTGAATTGGACTTGGTATAGGAGACTTGGTGGACAAGCCTCTGAATTAGGATAGACTTAGCAGTCCTAGGAAGTAGGAAGCTGATTCCTTATCCTTTTAGGTCCCCTTGAGGCTAATCTATAAGGATTTAATCCTTATCGGGACTCTTCTCAATAGCTGATTTTTCCCTTATTAATTAATTACGAAATTAATTAATAATCAGGGCTTTTGGGCCTTTTTTATTCCACCAGGCCTGATCTGGTCCATCAGGCTTAACCTTTCTGGTCTGAATATTATACATCTTATTATTGGGCCTAGCAGCCCATTAATTATAAAATCAGGACTTATTTATCCCTATCATTTGCCCCCCAACTTTTGGGAAACATTGATTAGGTTTCGCGGAAGTTAAATCTATTCGTCCCCTTATAGGGTTTCGTTTTGCGTAAAGTGTGGAGCGACCTACACATTTACAATGAATCTTCCATTTATTCAGAAATTATCTTAATTTCCAGGAATTTTTCCCTAATTTTCTGGGATTTTCCCTAATTTTCTGGGATTTTTCCCTAATTTTCTGGGATTTATCCTTAATTTCTGGATTTTTCCCTTAATTTTCTGGGATTTATCCTTAATTTCTGGATTTTTCCCTTAATTTCTGGAATTTATCCTTTATTTCTGAAAATATTAACATTTTTCAGAAAATATTTAAGGAATTTTTCCTATTTTCCTGGATTTTTTCCCTAATTTCTGGGATTTATCCTTTAATTTTCTGGATTTATTCCTTATTTCTGAAAATATTAACATTTTTCAGAAATTATTTAATGAAGTTCCTTATTTTTCTGGATTTTTTCCCTAATTTCTGGGATTTATCCTTTAATTTTCTGGATTTATTCCTTATTTCTGAAAATATTAACATTTTTCAGAAATTATTTAAGGAATTTCCTTATTTTTTTGTAATTTTCTAGGATTTTTTCTTCCCTTTTTCTTCCTTTTTTCTTCCTTTTTTCTTCCTTCTTTTTTTTTATACAACTTTCGACCAGGAATCCATTCGACCAGGATCCTGGTCGAATTAACCTCCATACTGCCCTGGTCGACAGCCTTTCGAGCAGGAGTATTTCGAGCAGAAGTCCTGGTCGAATTTCGGCCAAGATTTTTCCCCCTTTTTTTTTGTCGACTAGGAAGTTTTCGACTAGGATTTTCGTCCCTTTCGGTCAGGATCTCCATTTTTGACTGAATTAACCATTATCTTGTGCCTTGATCGAAGCTTTTTTGAGCAGGATTGATTCGACCAGGAATGTATATTGTCTCATGGTCGACAGGGTCAAGGAACTAATTCTATTCTGGTATTTTGGTCGAAGGAATATCATTTTCGACCAAGAATTTTGGTCAGAATTCCTTTCTTGACCGAATTAGCTTCTTTTATCAGCCCTAGTCGAGGGAAATTCGAACTCAGAACATTCGACCAGGATTTCTCTGTGCTTTCTGGTCGACAGGGCCAAGAACATATGCATGTATATAAATTTTTGTACACACTTGGATTTAGGCCCCTTATGCTGGGCTAAAACTTGGGCCCATTTTAACCGGGCTTATTCTCTTGCTGGGCTTCACAGGCTTTTCAATTGGGCCTCTAATTCTGGGCTTTCAATTTGGGCCAACGTTTTGGGTTCGGGCCAATTTTTTTTTTTTTTTTATCTTAGTGGGACTTCTTTTCCACCCCTAAAATCATTTGGGCCTCTTTCAACACTTGGGCCCTTAACTGGGCTTTTGTTTTCTAAACCCAAACTCCAAATTACTCTAGGATTGTTTCTGGATTCTTCCAGAATTTTCAAAAAAAACTCAAGTTTTCTTTCTTGAATTTTCCAAGGATTTCATGATGCTTCCAGAACCTTCCTTTTTTGGGCCTGAATGGGCTTTTCTAGGCCCAATTTCCTCCTTTTCCTCCTATATAAAGGTGGGGGGGGAGTGTGCTCTCACTCACACTCTTCACCCTTTACTTCATTCATTTCTAAAACTCTCAAATCTTTCTCCTCTTTCAACTTTCCTCCCTTAGCTTCCAGCCTTCTTTTCCAGTCTTTACTAAATGGCTGACAAGAGTTCCGAGAGGGCGGCCAAGATAGCCTCGGCTTCAAAACGAGGTAAGGATATCGAGATTCGCTCTTCATATATGTCTTTAATTGATATGATTAACACTAGGGGGGATGAATATCCCTCCACTGCACATCTCGACTCTTTTAATCATTGTAATACTTGGCACAACATAGATTTCAATAAACTAAATGCTCGCTATAACGTCCTTCCTCTTCTTAGATTAGTTCCAGTCTCTGGTGGTGACCGTACTTGCCACTGGAGACCCGACACTCTCTTCATTTACACAGATGCCCTTAATGCTGGGCTTAGGTTTCCTTTTCACCCTTTTATTCCTCATCTTTTGGCTGATTTACAAATCAACCCGTGTCAGCTTCCTCCAAACGCCTGGAGGAACATTCTATGTTTTATGGTCTGCTGTCTTAGGGAGGGCTTTCCTCTTTCTGTAGCTGTTTTTAGGAAGGTCGTTCAGTGTTATAATAGTTCTTCCAGTATCTGTGGCTGGGTCAATGTCAAGCAAAGGCCCAAAAGCAAACATATCTTTAACAGCGCCTCTATTCCTGATAATAATCAAAATTGGAGGAATAGTTTCGTTGGGTTACTTTGGGAGAATGGTGACTGGGGCACACTTTTTCGATCTTCCTTCGGGAAGGTCAGTGATGGTAGCCTCAAATCCATTCACCTAACTCCTGAAGAAACTATTATCTATAATGGGCTTACTCAGGATGATGGCATTACCACCAGCTGGACTCTCTTAGAGGAGTTTTCCCTGATTCACGTGGGACTATCCTCTGTTTCTCAACAGGGTATTTTTCTTCCCTTCTTTAATTTATTTTATTTCATGCATTATTAACATCACTCATTTTGTCTTTTGCTTTGTTTTGCAGCTGCCAAAGAGATTAACGAGGACAATGTTCCTCTGGTTGAAGAGACTGCTAGGATGAAGAAAGCTCGGCTCGCAGGCCTTGACACCCGGGGAAAGGCGACAGAGCCTATCTTCTTGAGAAAGCAGAAAGAGCCTATGGGGGAGGCTTCAACTGAAGGAGTTGGGGGCTATAGTGCTCCTATCACTGCTGCTGCCCCTACTGCTACTGCCACAGGCGCCTTCCAGCCTCTCTGGGGATTCCGCCGAGGGGACACCGTGGTTGGTTCCACGAAACATGCTTGGGATTGGTCCTACCATAGCGTGACTTCAAAGGACTTTACTGATGTGGTGGCCACCCCTGACCTTGAGAGGATTAAGCTCATGGGAGCCCAATCTCTGGCTTCGGTATGCCTTCTCTCTTTTAAATTTATCTTTCATTCTTGTAGCATTTTCTTGCCTTATACTTCGTTGATTGCTTTGTTTCAGTCTAACGCCTATTTTCAAGGCGCCGTGAGGCAAGCCGAGTCATGGAAGCGGGCTTCTGATAAGGCCGACAATGCCCTCAGGAGGCAACAGAAGAAGTATGCTACCCTGGAGAAGAAACTCAAGCGCAAGGAAGAAGAACTCGGAGAGTCCAACGCCGAGCTAGTGGTACTTCGGGCGGAGAAGGATAAAGCTATAGACAACTATCTGGACTCGGAGGAGTTTGCCCAATCCATGAGGATTAGGGATGATTCAGTCTTTCCCGGGTTTTTTAGGACTGGTTGGGACACGGCCCTTGGGACCGTGAATGAGGCTTGTCCTGATATTAACCCGACGGACTATGTCTGCCCTGATGACGAGGCTTTGCTACAGAGGTTTCGTACCCGAGTAGTTGTCTCGGATCATGTTTCTCAGGATCCACTCCTTCCCCCTCCCGAGTCTTCTTCCAGACCAGCTGAGGACGATAGCTCTTCCTCCTCCTCTTAGATGACAGAGACATCCAGCGAGAGCGGAGAGGACGATGATATGGATGCCGAGGGTACTTCAGCTCCTTAGAGCTTTTTCAGCCCTGCGTGGCTTTCTGTTTTTTATCCTATTTTAGAGACTTTATTTATCGAATTTTTGTAATATCTATCAGATCTATTTCATTTATCACCTTCTATGCTTGCATCCATGCATTTGATTTTTATTTGTTAGGCCACAAACATACTTTGAAGAACTCATGAATTTTGTAAAATTATCTGGGATTCGTCCCTTACACAAGTAATAATAAACTTCGTAATAAAACTAAAACATATAAATCCTAAGCAAGCAAAACTTCAAGGTGCTTTTCAACCTACTCGCCATCCTGACGAGTGAGAATTGTATCCGGCTGCCCTACACATAGTAAACCTTCAGGTTTTGTGCATGCCAAGTTCTCGGGACTTCAAATCCATCCATAGTCTCTAGCTTGTAGGTTCCTCTACCTTGAACACTCTTGACTCTGTACGGCCGTTCCCAATTCGGGGCAAGCTTCCCTTTTTGTCCTACACCAGATGCTTCTATCTTCCTCAAGACTAGACCGCCTTGTTTAAAAAATCTTTCTTTAACCCTTAGGTTGTAGTAAAATGAAGCTTTTTCTGATATTCTACTATCTTTGCATGTGCCTTATCTCGCACTTCATCGATCAGATCCAGGGCTAACCTCTGCCCTTCCTCATTTTCTTCTGCGTTGAAAGCCTGAATCCTTGGAGAGGAATGTGATATCTCCACGGGAACTACTGCTTCTGCCCCATATGCCAACATGAAAGGAGTTGCTCCTGTCGTGACTCTACAGGTAGTCCTATAGGCCCATAATATGGGAAGTATCTCATCCACCCAATTATTTCTTGACTTCTCGATCCTCTTCTTTAGTCCATCCAGGATTATCCGATTTGCTACCTCTGCTTGCCCATTGGCTTGCGGGTGAGCCACAGAGGTGAATCGTAATTCAATTTCATTTTCTTCACAATACTTCTTGAATTCCTCATTGTTGAATTGTGCTCCATTGTCAGTGACGAGGATATGGGGAATTCCATATCGGCACATAATGTTTTCCCACAAGAATTGTGCAACCTGCTTAGTAGTGATTTTGGCCAAGGGTTTGGCTTCGATCCACTTGGTGAAATAATCAATGGCTACAATCAGAAATTTCCTTTGTGCCGTGGCCATAGGAAAAGGCCCTAGAATATCCATCCCCCACATGGCAAAGGGAATAGGCGAGTTGATAGAGGTCAGCATCTCGGGGGGTTGTCTAACAACTAGTGCATGCTTTTGACAGCGATCACACTTCTTCACATATTCTTTGGCATCAGCCATCATTTCTGGCCAATAGAAGCCTAAACGGGTTATCTTATGAGCCAAGGCCCTGCCCCCCAAGTGCTGCCCACAAATACCTTCATGTACTTCCTCAAGAGCCAAGCGTGCCTTGTCGGGCCTGAGACACCTCAAGTAAGGAACCACGAAAGATCTCTTATACAGAATTCCATCTATCAAGGAGTACCTTAGTGCTCGAATAGTTAACTTCCGTGCCTCAGTTGTATCACTTGGCAACCAACCGGTATGAATGTGAGCCTTGATGGGATCAATCCATGACGTCCCCAAGCCTATGGGAGCCACA